>NC_142496.1:2933580-3101739 GCF_965113065.1 Corylus avellana
TTCTAGAAAACCCCTTCTGGGGACTTCAAAGCTATGTATCGCCACATAAGCAAAGGAGCATGGACATTTTCTATGCAGGACCATGGCTGGCAAGTCTCTGACTACACTGCTGAAGGGCTAAAGGTAATCCCTCAACTCTATCAAAATAATTTACCAAAAATTTGTTTCAAAGTAGAATCTGACATTTGGCAAAACCTTCTCTTTTGCAGGTTGCAATCTTGTACTCACAAATGTCTCCAAACCTTGTTGGGGAGAAAATGGAGACAGAGAGGTTTTATGATGCTGTGAATGCCATTCTTTCTCTACAAGCATCACAAATGTTGTTTGGTTTCACTTTTGAAACTTCATTATGATTAAGCTTTCTCAAATGCTTCACATGAATAATTGAAATTCTTTCAATTGCCACTACAGAGTAATAATGGTGGCTTCCCAGCAGGGGAGACTCAAAGAGCATATGCTTGGGTGGAGGTAACTTCTCAAAGCTTGACAATTAAAAATCTTCTTCTTTTATATACCCTGTACTAGTTAACATAATTTTTTGAATCTAATTTCTCAGAAGTTCAACCCCACAAAGTTCTTTGAAGATACCCTTATTGAGAGAGAGTAAGAAATCTTCAACACAACAACGTATATATATAAAGGTTTTGCTCATATTTGCTTCCTAACAACAAGGTTGTGTCATGCACCTTATTGTTGGGTTATCCCACATCGGTTGTGGAAGGGGCTGGTGGTCACTTTATAAGTGTGAGAGAAAGTTTCACCTCTTGAGCTAGCTTTTGGGGTTGAGATAGGCTCAAGACCACCCAACACTGGTAAATAGGTACGTAGAGTGCACTTCAGCTGCAGTTCAAGCTCTGGTACTCTTTAGGAAGCTCTATCCCAAGCACCGGAGGACAGAGATAGATAGTAGCATTTCCAGGGGAATTCAATACATTGAAGACGTCCAAGAACCGGATGGATCATGGTAATTTAGCTCTATATTAAATTTGGAGACAATGTTCAAAACTCAGAACATTTGCTTTAATATCAAGTTGAATCATCAATCAGAACCTACAAAAATTGTCTAGCATTGCGCAAAGCTTGTGAATTTTTGCTATCAAAGCAGCTACCTAATGGTGGTTGGGAAGAAAGTTACCTATCAAGCCAAAACAAGGTATGGAACAGATCGTTTCAATTTGAATTTAGATTCTCGGGCAACAAATATAAGAAAGTTTTTATAGAGTTCATTCGTCCGAACAAGAAACGTGTTGCCCTAAACATGTTCAGACAAATGAGCCCTATAAGAGCGAGTCCGAATTGCTAACAAGTGAGACAACAAGATTGTTAAGAATCTCTATCCAATTATAAATATGTATAGTATCAAACCACATGAAAAAATAAAAATAAAAAAAATTGGAGAATGAAAAGAAAGAACTCAAGTTTGTTTCTTTGTGGAATAGGTTTGGACAAATATAGAAGCAATCGTGCAAATTTAGTCCAAACCGCGTGGGCCTTGTTGTCCCTCATTGAGGCTGGGCAGGTCGGTGCATCATTTTCTCTTCAAATAGTCAACTATCTGCACTACACTATAACATAGCATCGCTAATGCTGCAGAAGAAGACCAAAGAATGTAATAATATTTTGTTATAAATATTACCAAAAAACTCTACATGCATGTATGCGTATGAACAGAAAAATTAAGATCATTTACAAAATAAAGTAAAGAAAGTATGAAGCTTAGATATTCAACTTTTAGGAAATACAAACATACCCATATGTTGATTTTGAATGTTTTCACAACTTTAGGCCGAGATAGCCCCAACACCAATTCATCGTGGAGTAAGAGCATTAATCAATTCACAGATGGAAGATGGTGACTTCCCTCAACAGGTAATTCATGTCTATTTAGAATCCAACACATTTAGATAAGTTCACAAAGTTTTCCTACGATTCATGCTATTAAATTAACATGTCTTTAAATTAGCAACGATTCTCACGTGCTTTTGAAGACATGTGTCAATTTAATGAGTAATGCTACTCTTCATACTGACGTATTTTAAAGAACTTTCATTTTCTTTAAATGGCTTCCATGGAAAGCCACTTAAAATACTCAACTTTAGCTGGTGTAAATTGAGTGTGATAAATAAGTGTGAAGAGTTGCATTTCTTTCAATCCAATTTGAAAGAAAACTTTGTCCATTTAAGTGTATGCAAGTTGGTCTTTTTTTTTTTTTTTTTTTCTTCTTTATCAAAATAATTTTGTACTTATTAATTTATTTTTTTCAAGCATGGTATATATATAATTGATGGCTATTGGCAACAGGAAATCACTGGAGTGTTTATGAGAAACTGTACACTAAACTACTCATCATATTGAAACATTTTCCCGATATGGGCTCTTGAAGAATATCGGAGGCGAGTTCTGTTTGCATGATAACCTGAATGCGTAAGCAAATGATTGCATATTGAACTTCTTGAGCCCAATTTAGCTTGAAAGAGAATGGTCTCTGCAATAATACATATGTATGACTTTCATGCAAGTTACCAAATAAATGCAGAAAATTCTCTACTACTTGAAAGATCTAAATTATGTCATAATTAGTTTGATGTGAGACAAACAGCTACTCAATCATGTAATGCAATATAATATATATTAATATATGTGAGTGTTAAATGTGCAATATCATTCAATAGAAACCTTATAGTTTTTTTCAAGTTTTTGTTTCTCTTCTAAATTTTGCATGAGGACCATGTTGCATCAATATCTTTGCATATTCAACTTTCAAATAAAGCACCTATAATATAGTTACTTTTATTAAAGTATTAACTAAATAATTGAATTTATTATTTTTTATCAATTTAAATATATAGATAAGTGGTGATTTACCATGATATTAGAGCTGAAGTATTTTTGAATTTGAATCTTAACTCTACAAATTAATTTCTCACTTCAATTAAAATAGTGTGTGTTGTCTTTTGAGATAAGTAGTGATTTGACACTTTCGATATTTTAAACTACGCCTTTCTTCCCAAAAAAAAAAAAAAAGTTCTTGTGTTCTCTTTTTCTCTTTGAGAGGTCATTCGGTTTATAAGACGCAAATAAGGAGGTAATTTTTTTTAGGAAAAAAAAAAAAGAAGCAAAATCAATCTATGTGGTATGCAAAAATAACAAATAAGTCTTAACTATTAACTTATGTACAAAATCTTGGTGGATTCCGTTAGTGAGCCACGTTTTAGATCCAATTTGGAAGAATTGGTTCCCATTTGAACATTTTCACTGCATAATGGAGAAAGACAAGAACAGTCACTCTAGCATACTGTTTTGCTGGGCACATTAGAGGACCTGCCCCAAAAGGAACAAATGTGTAAGGAGAAGGCCCATTTTCTTCAAATCTTTTTGGATTAAACCTTTCTGGCTCTGAGAAGTATTCAGAGTTCTTCTGGGTTGAACCCACACTCCAATATATCTGAAAAAATAGATAGACAAAATTTGTTATATATAATGACAAATGAAGAAGATAGATGATGAAATAGATAGAATAGAAGAAGGTCATTACTTACCTTCCAACCCTTTGGAAAGACATACCCTTCGTAGGAGAAATCTGTCTTGGCTTCTCTAAAAGCACCTTGAACAATTGTTGTATGCCTCATCACTTCATTCACAAAGTTCCAAGTATACTTCATTTTTTGTATGTCATCCCAACTTAGCATTTCTCTTGGCTTCATTAGCCCTATGATCTCTCTTTGCTCTATCATGCAAAAGAAGTTCTACCAGCTAGTTTTGTATACAGGTATGAATCAAAATAAAAACTACAAAGAGAGACATGCTTCTTAATTGGGGCTGGAAATTCGTGTTGGCATGTCGAGATCGTGGGTCAATCCACACACGAGCCATTTAGTTAACATGTCAAATCTCTTAACCTTGACATGACTCATTTAAATAAACGAGTAACATGACACAATCCGTATAACCCATTTGATAAACAGATTATTTGAACAGTTTTGACTTGTATATGAATTTAAATGTAAAAACAAAACAAAAATTTAATGAATTTTAAAAATGAATTTATATGGGTTTTAGCCTTTTATTGGTTTTCTTTTTTAATTGTAATAAAAAATAATAAAAAAGCTATTTTACTTTATACGGGTTATGTGGGTCACCAATAAGTTAATCGAGTAAGCCCATGATTGACCCATTTAATTCAGGTCAACCCAAACCGACTTGAACTAGAACCTGTTAATTTTATGTCAGATTTATGTTGGATTTGCGGGTCGTATCAAAGATTACTAACTATATTCTTAATACAATGCACAAAAAAATTAAATAAATAATAAATACCTCTTACAACTTCATTATAGACATGAGGCATCTCTGCAAGATATTTCATAGAGAGAGTGATAGTGGCAGTCGTAGTGTCATGGCCCCCAAGCAGAAATGCCAAAATCTTGTCTGCAATCTCCAATTCTGTCATGAACCCATCGTGGTCGCATGGCAAAGCAATCATTTGTGATAGCACATCCTGTGTTGGAGACGCCAAATTATTTGCTAAGGCTTCCCTCCTCTCCTTCACAATCACATAAATCTCTTTCCTAAGAGCTTCTGCTGCTTTTATTGCATGATAAAATGGTGTACCCGGGATGTTTAAGTGTATAGATAGTATGCCTTTGCTGAGAATATTGAAGTGGCACAAAAACTTGGACAATTTCTTCTTGTCATCGATGCTCATAAATAAATGGCAAGCTAAGGTGAATGTGTGCATTTTCACTAGAGGATGTACCTTAGCTTTATCTTTACTTTCCCAGTAATTCTTGAAGTGGGTTCTTGAAATGGAGTCAATTGATGCCACGAATTTGTGAGTCTCATTGAACTTGAAGAAAAAGGATATGAATTTCCTGGCCTTGGCTGCATCATGTTCAATGGGTACAAGTGCCGTGGAGGGGAAGAGCTTTTGAACCGAGGGAGGCCACCAACGTATGAACAACTTGCCATCATTTGAAAAAATGAATCTATTTGCGGTAGCGCCAGAAAATATGATGAAATTCTCACCAAGAATACATGTTTTGAATACTTTTGAGGAGTATTTTGTTGTTCTCTTTGAGACAAAATTTTCCACTGCTCCCTCTTGGTTGCAGCAAAAAATTGAAGGGTTTCACCAATGATTGGCCAACCGAAACTTCCTGGAGGAAGGGTTGGCCGAGTGACATTTTCTTCGGTTTTATAAGCTAAGGAACAAATACCAAAAGAAATGGAAGAAGGCATGAATAGGGAAATCAAGAAGAAGAAGAAGAGCTCCATGTTGGGTTGGTAAGTGACATTAGTTTGCTGCTTTTTATAGGATTAAAATGATGCCCCAACATGTAAAGTTGTAAATATTATGGTACGTTCGGTACACTAATTAAACCCATGGAATTGAATAGTTATTCCATAGTTTAGTAAATCTTTTAGTCATATGAGTAAGAGCATGTTTAGGATTGCATTAAGAAATAATGATTTTAAAGCCAAAAAGAGGTTTTAAGAAAAAGCTTCATTTTAAAGTTTTTTTATTTTTTATTTCAAAAATGTGTTGTGACCATTTTTAGAGTAAGAGCTTATTTGTGATTGGTTTTGAAAAATAGAATTTTTAAATCAAAAAACGTTTTTTGGCAAAAGCTTAAAATTTTTGGCAAAAGCTTCATTTTTAAGCTTTTATCAAAGTATGTTTTGGTCATTTTTTTTTAGCTTTTTAGACTCTCAAAAGCGTTTTTCAATTTTTTTTTTACTAAACGGATACTTTTTTCTTCAAATGGACTTTTGAGTGTCAAACACATTTTTAGGCGTCTCAAACGCACACCCAAACAAGCTATTAAAAGGAAAGAATTACTTTTGGAGTTCTGTAGCAAATTGTCTAGCTTTATTTTTGGCACAATATTTATGTAGTAAAAGTATTTTTTAAATTCATTAATGCAACCTCAAACAGACACTAAATATTTCATAGAAATAACTATTTTTTTAAATGAGAAATAGTTAATCCTCTAAAAAAAAGAAAGAGTAATGGATCATAACTATTATTTTATGTTAAAAATGGCATTTACATAAATGCCCTCTCTTTTGCCAAAGTGAATATTTAGGATCAACCACATCAATGATTTTTCCTGACACATCAACCAAAAACTTTGGTGAACATGGCTCACTACCATCAATGATACCCAAAAAAATCATGAGCTTTCAGGGAGAAATTGGGAACAAATACCAAAAGAAATGGAAAAAGTGATGTAGACCACAATGCTTGGGAATATATGAGGAAGACTCAGATAGACGGTAGTGTGAAGGCACCCCGAAAGATGGTGACACGATCTCAGACTCGCGCTGCAGCAAAGGAGGCTTCTGTAATTGCGATCGATCGCACGTTGACTTCGATCGAACACTCATGCTTTGGAAGTGCAAGAGAAGTTCTTGATACTGTGACCGATCCTCTCCTGTGAGTGCATCGATCGCTTGATCGAGCGCATCAGGCCCCTGGAGGAGTGAACGAGCACCCACGTGCTGCGATCGAGCGCACGCGGGAACACTATGTTATTTTTTGTTGCGTTTTAAGTTTAAAACCGATTTTCTTTCCTTGTTTTGCTAGGATTAGGGTTTTTGGAGTTATTATTCCGTGTTTTACTAGTAATAGGAGTCTTGGGGCTATAAATACTTGCTTATAGCCTTTAGAAAAACAATTTATGTTGATTTATCAGTTTTCTCTTAAATAAGAATTATTCATAGGTGAGTTTTCTTCTTATTTTTCCTTGGGCTATAAATAGACTCTATAGTTTTTAGAAGAGTTCTTAGATCATTAATAGACTCAAGATCTAAGAATTATTTATTTGTTCTTCTTGTTACTGTTTCTTTACATTCCAGCAAGTCAGGTTGCATCAAGAAGCCAAGAATAGGGAAAGCAAGTAGTAGTAGAAGAAGAAGAAGAAGAAGAAGAAGAACTCCATGTTGGGTTGGTAAGTGACATTAGTTTGCTACTTTTTATAGGATTAAAATTATGCCCTAACATGTAAAGTTGTAAATATTATGGTACGTTTGGTACACGAATTAAACCCATGGAATTGAATAGTTATTCCATAGTTTAGTAAATCTTTTAGTCATTTAAGTAAGAGCATGTTTAGGATTACATTAAGAAATAAGGATTTCACTACAAAAAAAGGATATTTTATGACGTGGCAAATAGTAACCCAACTTTTGCCACGTCAATAATTATTTTTTTGACGTGTTGAATGTGCCACGTCAATATTTAGTGACGTGGCACATTCCACATGTCAAGAAATAGCAACGTATCAAATCTTGCACGTTGCTAAATTTAAATTCAATTTAATTTTAAAAATTTTATTGAAATAATTTAATATAGTAACGTATCAAATCTTGCACGTTGCTAAATTTAAATTCAATTTAATTTTAAAAATTTTATTGAAATAATTTAATATAGTGACGTGGTAAACTATCACACGTCAATATTTATTGATGTGTCAAAATGACACGTCAATAACTTATTGACGTGCCATTCCGCCATGTCAGTAAATATTGACGTGTCAATATTTTAGCTACCATATATATATGGTAGCTGAAATAATTAGCGAGCTTCGAACCTAAACCTATCTAGCTAGCTATAGCTGTTAAGTATATATATAGGGTAAATATATATACCTTTCATGGACTGGAAAAAGTCACTGCATATATAAAAACAAAAACCATACATCCTCAAAGCTTCTGCATGCCAAACACAACTGACGACTCTGAGTTTAGACAAGTTATGTGTGAAAGTTAATTAACTTCATAGTCAGCTAGGTGAAATATTGAGACCATAAGCACAACAGGATTCCTCTTGATCTGCTCAAACACACGCACATCTCCTTCTTCTAAGTCTTTGTCTCTGCATAACTGACACCACCCTATAGTTTTTCCTGAGTTTGATTTCCCACCATGGCTATCATAGCATCGGGCACGCCATTGTTTTCCATCACAAGTTTGCAGTCTGACAAACTGATGCCCACTAAGATACTTGCCAGCAAATGCAAGAGGCACATACTGCACAAGAAACTTTAAGGATTGAAACATTAATTGTGTATATATATATATAACCCAGCTAGCTAGGTAATTAATAAAATTATAATTAATTAAGGACCCCTTTTCTGACATGCCACATATGACACGTCAGGAACTTGCATTGGAAAGGCCAGCGCCTCATGCCTGCTGGCCGTTCCATCGCCTTAATTTCTTCCTTCTTCTTTTTTTTTTCCTCTCTCCCTCTCCGCCTACACGTTTTCTCTCCCGCCCAGCTCCCATGTACAGTGCCTTTCCCTCCCCCATTTTTACTTTATTTTCTTCTCCCTCAGCTCCGGCCGATCTAGCTCTTCCTCTCCCTCACTCTTCCTCAGCTCCCTCATCTCCGCTCTCTCTCTCTCAGCTCTCTCAACTTGGAACCGGCGGCACTCTCTCTCAAGCTCACTCTCCATCTCTGGTCGGCCAGCTCCGATCCATCTCGCCGTCGCCGTCTCCGGTGGTTCTCCGGCCTCAGCTTCTTCGGCCATCTGCATGATGTTTTGTTAATGCACTGGATTGAGTACTTGTGAGCAAGTAATTAATTTGTTAGCTAGTTTTATTTTTTTTTTGTATGATATATCTATTAATTATTGTTGTATATGAACATGCATGAAAAATGAATATATAATGCTAGGTTCTTGTTTCAAATTAGTTTTTTATATGTGTTTTGGTTTTAAAGTTCATATATATTGTGTTAATGTAAATATATATATATAACCTAGCCAAATTTATTGTATTTAGGGTCTCAATATATAACGAACCTAGGTAGATGTTATATTTACTCTAAATAGAAGATAAAGACACCTAATTATTTTAAATTAAAAGAAAATATTCACAGAGCTAGGTTTTAAACGAACTATTTTTCCTGTTATGATTTGGTTCATGCCATCTGCCCTTTAATCTTTAAGAAATTATTTATTTGAAGCACATATATACAAATATTCCTTTTTGCTACCATGTTGTTGTATCCCTTGAATCGGATTAAATACCCAATTATATATTTACATGCATACATTAATTCTCTTTTATACTTTACAATATTATCTCTTAAATATTGTGCTAATTAGTTTAATACCTTGAATTACTAGAAGACAAACAAATTGTGCACATTCAAGGACCAACAGGAAAAATAATTAAAAAAAAAAAGGAAGAAGAATAATGAAAAAGTTTTTCCTGCAAGATTTGGGGTTGATTGGTTCATGGACCCTAGACGGACATTTAAAAAGTTTAGCTCCTCTTTTATGCTATTGCTAGAAAGTAATTCTATATCTTTACTTTATAATTAACACTAATCAAATCTCATTGCCATGTTGCTTTATCCTAATGCCTAAAATAATATGATCACAAAGAAAGCAAAGTGGGTATTTTTATTCACTACATGCATTATCTCTTCCAATGTACTTTAATTAATTTATAATCATATGAAACTATATTATAAACTGGGTTTGCTGTACGTAAACATGTACATATATAAGATTAATGTTATACATCATCATTTTAATTAGGGCCGGCAATTTTGACACGACCCGAGAACCCGACACGAATACGACACGAAAAAACAGGTATTGGGTTTGGGCTAATCGGGTTTGGGTCGTAATCGGGTCTACCCAATTAAGAGAGATTTATGGGCTAAGGCAGTCAATACTGCTTGCTATTTGGTCAGCCGTTCTCCATCAATAGCCCTATGTTCAACTAGCATATGGTTAATTTGAAAAAAAAAAATACGACTAGTAAAAAACCTCATATAGTTACCTAACAGACCTCACATTTAAAGTTAAGAAATAACCTCAAATTAAGCTTAAATATGCACAAGAGAGTAAGCATAGGCAAAATGTACCACATAAGCTTAGGCCTTAGGTAACCACAAGAGCAAGTCCATTGAAACAAATTTTCATCTCATGCATATTAAGAACATTCCAAGACGCAAGGAATTAAATCCATGAGAGCAACATGAGAAATTAATGGATTATCTAGGTGCATAATACCAAAAAAAAAAAAAAAAAAAAACAACCGAAGTAAAATATTTTTTTCTTTTTGAAAATTTTCACAAAACAAATGCACACAAACAAAAACAAATGCAAAACAAAAATAACAAAAAAAATACAATGTAAAAAGAAAAACAACATGCTCAAGGATATGCAAAGATATGCAAGATAACCAATCACAGGCATGTTATTGACTCACCTAGCATAAGGTGAGATCACTACCACTCCTCAAAGGGTGAATGAAATCAACCTTCCTAACCCACATTTGATAAATCTTAGGTCTAGACTTATGACTTTGCTCAAACTTATCTAGCCGAGATAGAACTTCTCTCATCATCATGACCAAAGCCTCACTCTCTTTACAAGAATAGAAATTTTCATTTTTATGCACATGAGTTTTCAAATTAAAACAGTTGGGTAGAATGTGACCAATTTTTCCACAGTAGTGACATGTAGGGACAAACCTTTGATAAGGCAATTTCTTCAGAGGATACACGACTCTAAGCTAAGGGTAAGATGCATGAGGCTCAATGTAAATTTTCTTACCTTTCTTACGTTGCAGAGTCAAAGCAACTGTATGTTTTCCTTCACTTGAAGATTCTTCTACTTTCACTAGTTTAATAAAAACAGTCTTTGAAGTTGAAGCACGGCTAGAAGACAAAGATACAGTTTTATCAAATCCTAACCCAAATTTGTCACCAAAATGTTTCTAAACATGCAATATTTTATCTAGCTTTTCGTTAGAGAAATTTCTCAAATGATTTATAGATTCATTCAGAACATTTTGAAGGGATTTATTCTTAGCAATTAATATATGGTTTCAAATTTTAGAGTATTGCAAACAGCATGTGAATCACTCAAGAATTTCAACAAATTATCCCTTTCAAACTCAAGATTCTTAACATCCTTAACAATTTTCAAATTAGTATTTTTCAGCATGGAAAATTTTTCCATCAAATTGTCAAAGGAGTTTTGAAGATCACTAACCCTATTTGATTCATTATTAGATGCAGACTAAACATTTGATTGTTTAGAATCATCAGAATCATAGGACGCAACAAAAGCTAAATAATTAGGAGTTTCTTCTTCATCAGTGTCACTAAAGGTAATATTGAAGGCTTTTAGATTTTTTGGCTTATTACTCTTGAGGTTAGCACAATCCTTGCGAACATGACCATAACCAAAACACTCATAACATTTTGGACCGCGTGGGTCTCTTTCATTTCTATCCTGAGTACTCTCTTTCTGTTTTCCAAATCTTTTGGAAATTCTATATTCATTCCTATAAAACTTTCTAGCTATCAAGGCAAGTTTCTCATCATCTAGTGATTCCTCATCAAATAACTCATCAGAGTTTTTCCTAAAACTTTATTGCTATGAGTAGAACTTTTATTATTATTATTATTATTATTATTATTACAATGATGCCCCAACATGTAAAGTTGTAAATGTTATGGTACGTATGGTACACGAATTAAACCCATGAAATTGAATAGTTATTCCATAGTTTAGTAATGACTAAAAATAACGATTTTAAAGCCAAAAAGAGCTTTTAAGAAAAAGTTTTATTTTATTTTATTATTTTATTTTTTTAAGTGCTTTTTTGTCATTTTTATAATAAAAAATGAAAGAAGTAATTTTGGAGTTCTTTAGGAAATAGTCCAGTCTTTTGTTTGGCACAATATTTAAGTACTAAAAATACTTTTTAAGTTCCTTAATACAATTTCAATAATCGGTTGAAAACTATGCCTCGTAAAATGAAGGTTACTAATTCGAATCCCTCTTTCCCGATGTCCAAGCACCCAAGATGACTCCAAGTGTTTGACTCAACAGACCGACTCCTAATTATGAATATCATCAACCTTGATGATGATGTACTGGTTTGGTGGTCACACTATAAAGTTTGTGGGACCTGCGTTGCCCCACGACCAATCTAACCATCGTGTAATAGGAGATTTCTGTCACAGCACAATTAGTAGCATATGGCACTAATGGGGGTTGGGTTGGGGGGAAGGTGGTTGATTACTTTCGATTAATTGGTATTGATGCACTCTAAATTCTTGATAGGTCCATGTTTGGTATATCACCTCGTATATAAACCATCTAAACTATAAATCAATCGCGGACAAATAGAAACCATGTTTATTACATATGTTTGTTATAGTAATTCAGTGGTAGAGCCAAACAATTTATATTGGGAGTGCCGCTAAATTTTTTTTTGCATCCTAAAAAGTTTTTTTTGCGTCCTATGAGGCATTCTAAAAATTTTGTAATTCACACAATATATACATCACAAAAAAATATCCATAAAAGTTCATAAATATTAAACAAGTTAAATTTTCTAGTTAAATTATGACCCCGAAAAAGACAATCAAAGTTTATAAACATTAAACAACAAAATAAACTGTATATTCAATCATTCAAATTAATAGTGAATTTATTAACGAAACTGTTATGCACCCTAATGGACAGAAAAGCAACTGCAAGGCTAATAATAATGTGTCTAAACATCTGAACTGTGTAGAAGAGGCAACTACAAGCAACAGCTGAAATATTCTCATTTTTTATGTTCTTGTAGGATAATGTTATCTCCACACTTGCTATAAATACCGTATTCTTGAAGGATAATATAATGCTACTTATTCCTTACTACTGTGATTTCATGAAAGATAAAAGGATGAGAATTTTTGTTCTGTCCCACATGTTATCTCGCATGGTACATATTTGAGACATATTTGAGACAGACCAAGCTAATTAAGAAAATAAAAAATATTTTCAGATCAATCCATTGATGACAATAATTTTTTCTAAATAAGTCGATCCATTCAATCAATATCAATATGAATTTTAACTAACAGCCAGTGCTAATAGCAGTAACTAGCCCAAATGGAAATCAAAAATCCATCTGTGGCTGCGTAAACTCTTCGTTCTTCTCTGTCTTCAAATTAATTTCTGCACAACTTCTCAATTGAAGGGAATACGCTGCAGAACTGTAAACATTTTGAGACTTTTAGCATAAACATGAAATATAATGATATATACAGACAGATAGACTACTGCACAAATTTATTAACGAAAATCAACAGGAAATATCAAGTAAACAGAGGAAAAACAGAGGATTACAAAAGTTTAGGAAATTAGGGCTGTGGCTCACCTTGATTTTGATTTTTCTAAGAACCCCGCCGGACCCAAAAGCAACCAAAGTTATGGAGAGTACTCAGAGAGGGAGAGAATAAGAGATGGAAGCTGTGGAAATTATGGAATGGTGGATGGAGGCTATGGAGCGTCTGCTGCGTCTGAGTGAGAGAGAAAGAGAGAGAGAAGAGAAAAGAAAAGAAAATATGGGGAAAAACCGTATGTGAGACTGAGAGAGAGAGGGGAAAAAATAAAATAAAAATTTGGGGTGCTTTGCAGCTGTGTGCAACTTGGTTATTTGAAAAGAAATATATATATATATATATATATATATTGAGGGTGCTGGTAACTTGGTAAAAGTTGGAGAAAATAATTTTTTCTTTTTCTTTTTTGAGCGTGCTGTGGGGAGCTAGTTTGGGAAAAAGCAATTTTTTTTTTTTTTTTTATTAAAAAAATCTTCATAGCACCGTCAAAGGCTCAAAGCATAACGTAGCTCCGCCACTAGATGCCGGCGCTCCAGAAGAACATGCTCGAGTTGAGAAGGCTCGGCACAAGTTCAAGAAAAATCAGTGTCGGATGAAACAGATCTAGTGTTGATTTTTTGATGAGGATGTAGGTTAATACCTTCTTTCTCATGTATATATATATATAAAGCATATTAAATATTAATTAAATGTTTAAATTTATTATTATTTATTTTGAATAATGGTTTAATAGAATAAAGTTTGAATAATTTAATATTTTACTAATTGAATCTCACTTATTTAAAAAGAGTTTGAGATTATTAGATAACTCACTTGAGAATTATCTATATATGCACGTGTACAATACGTTCAACTTAACTTTTACAAAGAATATGAAGTATTATTTATACACTTGATCATAAGCTAACAAGCTTCTAACAACTAACTGTAGGTAGCAACTAACTCCAACTAAACTCCAATCGACTGTAACTAACCGCAACTATATTAAGAAACTTACAAAACTGAAAGTTTACATTTTGTACACGTGCATATATAGATAACTCTCAACTAAGCTATCCAATAGAGATCATACATGAGAAGAAAAAAATATTAGAATATTAATTACATAATTAAATTTATTATTATTGATTGTTAACTTAAGTTTTTGCGATGAATAATTGTTTAACATGATATTAAGTAAAGCAGAAATTTTGAATAATTAAATATTTGAGAAACTTCACAAAGGACCCCTGAATTACCATGTTATTTGAAAAGACTTTCAAAATTTAAAAAACTTTCAATTTTACCATTCGAACTTTTAATTTGAAACAATATATCCCCTCCGTTAATTTTTGACATTAACTCCAAATGGATACAATTAAAAATACCGAATTACCCTTCAATTTTTGAACTCCGACTAGTGCAAGCTAGTGGCTGGCGCATGGATGTGTGTGTGAGAAAGAGAAAGAGGACACCAAAAACATATTAATGTGTAGCTTAATTGACACTGTTATTGATGCCATCACATACATACTCCTAACCAACAAAATGATCAATATTCCTTCCACTTCTTGTGCTCTCTCCTCTGGCTGGAAACAGCAGTGATCTGCACAAAGGGCAGGTCACCCTGCCCTCATCCACCCATCTATCCAGGCACTCCCTGTGGAACACATGACAACAGTTCGGCTGCACCCTGACTTCATGGATTCTCTCCACGCAATTCAAGCAGACAGAACATACCATATCCACATGATCTTCGTCATCATGTGCCCCATATCTTTCAAGAAGATTGCCATATTGCATCACAGAAAGCCTCTTCTTGATCAAGCCCATTAGACTCTGGAGTGGGATTAGCGATGGAGATAATCCATCCATCACAAGAACATAACTTGTGGAATCAGTGGAATGGTCTTCTTCAGTATCAGCTACTTGTTCTGGCGAATTGAGAAGACCCAGACGAGCAAGTGCCACCATGACCACGAACTTCAAAGAATCCAGCAGGCCTAGTAGAAGTCCAATGTTTATGCCTCTTGGGATCTTAAGCGCAATACAGATTAACCCCATGAGTATGAGAGAGGGAAAGAGATATATATTGAAGGTTTTGAAGAAAATGGTTGGTAATTGTTATCTGGGGGGTGTCTTAGACTCTTAGTGGTGTGGAAAAATATAAAACATAGCCGTACGTTATCACTACCTTCCTATAAATTATTAGAAGCTTAATTTTTCAATTGGGCCAGCTGGGATGCTGATGTCACCTCTGCCTCCTGGAACTCGATTGTTAGGCGGTAATTATTGCGAAGTCATGAATTTTTGCGCCAATCACAACTCCTTCATAGCTGAATTAATGGCTTGTCGTATTGGACCACGACCAACAACCAGGCGGTCACAAGCCATCTTGTCAACTCAATTCCGATTATGATAGTGATGCCTTTCGACGTTGAACCCAAGCCCAGCAATGATGTGGCGTATCTCCTGCAGTGAGCATTCAATATGATCGAACCGGTGATCATGAGCATGAACGACTGCCTAAATGGCTTGCGCTCCACGCTCTTCGTTGTCGAAGTGGTTGCCTACATTTCCGTCATTTGCCATCAGACCAGGATAGTCGAGGCTCTAATACCAATTGACGTAACGGAAGCGATAATTGTGAAAGAGAAGTTGCGTCCTCAATGCACACATATTGAAAGAAAATAAAAACTGATAATATTATTGATCACAAGCTATTTATTCTATTACAACTGGTACTAATTTATAATGAAACCCTAAAGCTAATAAAGGATAAAATCTCTCAACAAAGAAATAAAATAAAGAAGCAGGATATAATAATTATGGGATTACTTGGGCACAAAGAATATTCAAATATATGGAAATATTTGATGCCAAAGAAAGACTAATAATGAAAATCTTCTAGATGGAAAATCAAAATAATTAAAGAAAGATATTATGCAAAATATCTTTTAAAACAAAATCAGTCAATTAATTGTGTCAAATTCAAATTGCTGATTCTGAAATTTTTTTACAACTTTAGGCCAAGATAGACCCAACACCAGTTCATCGTGGAGCAAGAGTATTAATCAATTCACAAATGAAAGATGGTGACTTCCCTCAATAGGTACTTAATGTCTATTTCGAATCCAATAAGTTCACAAAGTTTCCCTCCAGTCCAGTTTATTAAATTGACATATATTTTTAAAGCACTCGCTTTAAAGACATAAGTCAATTTAATGAGTAATGATATACTTTTCACACCCATTTTACATGACGTATTTTAGGTAATTTTCCTTTTTTTTCTCAACGACTAACATAAGCAGCCACTTAAAACACGTCATATCAGCTGGTGTGAAATGAGTGTGATAAGTAGGTGTGAATGGCGATATATATATATTTTTTTTCCATTTAAATTAAAAAGGAGTAATGCTAGGTGTTAGTTCTTGTATTGGCTTAATTCGGTTTCAAAATGTAGAGGCTACTGTTCATAGGCTCAAACACTGATATAGAATGCACAGAATTAAATCTCCACCGTCCATAATGTATATTCATGTGTCATGAACGACCTTGCAAAATTTCAGCTCAATCAAACCACAAATGCCTATCCAATCGGAGCTGTGTATCAAAGCTGGACAGCATTTCCAGAATGCAGTTTCACCCATTGCATGCCCTGTCCGGACGGGCCTTCCCCATGTCCGGAAAACATTTCTAGAAACTCTGTTTTTGCTCATCAAGGCCCTGTCCGGACAGCCCATTAACCTGTCCGGACACCCACTAAGTTTTAGGCCCAAAAACATGATTTTAAGTGGGTTAGGTCTAGGGTTTTGTTGGGGGTATATATACATCTTTATAGAGAGAGATGAACAAAATTCTACCAGAGGTTTCGTGAGAGGCTGTACTTAGAGAGAAAATCTGTGTGAGCTTGATTATTCCTCTTAGAGGATTATTGTTAGTTTCATTGAGCTTTATTGAAAAGTCTATCGGAAGGGTGCGGTAAAGGAGAATCACATTGAAGAAGATTGTGAACAAGGAGATGAGTTGTAGGCTTGTCAATCTTACAGAGCCAAGGTCTTGCAAAGGATTGTAAGTGGTCCTAGTGTCTGTAATCTCTGGATAATATTTTGACAGTGATTTCATGGGTTTGGCTACCTCGGAGAGGTTTTACTTTTAGATCGATTTCTAAAAGGTTTCCTCTTCGTCAACAAAATCCTTGTGTGTGATTGTTTATATTTTGGTGATTGTTTGCTTTGATAAATATCTGTTAATTCCGCATAAACTGTGATATTTATCTGTTTAGAATTTTTTCAATTGGTATCAGAGTGGGTTCACTCTGTGAAGGATTAAATTCATGAGTGTGATCTTTGTTTCTTGTTTAAGATGTCTCAAACCCTTAACATTGTGTCTAATTTTGATGGATCAAATTATGACTATTGGAAGTCCATATGAGATTTTTCTTAAAATCTATAAACGTTTGGCATGTCATTGAATTTGGATTTAAAGCTCTAGATAAGCCGACAGCTGAATGGTCTAATGTTGTAAAACAAACTCGTATAACGAATGACAAAGCTATGAATGCTCTATGTTTGGCAGTTTCACAAATTGAGTTCTCCAGAATTTCAAATTGTGATAGTGTCAAGGATGCATGGGAGATCCTAGAAACTACATATGAAGGAACTAAACTTGTTAAAGCTTCAAAACTTCAAATGTTAGTTTCTCAGTTTGAGGATATTAAAATGTTAGAGGATGAGACATTCAATGAATTTTTTAGTAAACTTAGTGAAATTATAAATTCCATGATAAATCTAGGAAAGAAAGTTTCTGACACTAAGCTTATTAGAAAAGTTATGAGATCACTCCCTGAAAGATTCATGATGAAGGTAACTGCTATTGAGTCATGTACTGATCTTAATACCATGAGGATGGAAGAGTTAGTTGGTGCTCTTCAAACTTATGAGTTTTTCCTGCCTCAACCTAGGAAAAATAAGGATATTGCCCTTAGAACTTTTAGGAAGAACTCTGATGAGTTATCTGATGAGGATTCACCAGATGATAAGGAACTTGCCTTGAGAGCTAGAAGGTATTTTAGGAATGAACATAGAATTTCCAAGAAATTTGGAAAACAAAAAGAGAGTACTCAGGATAGAAATGAAAGAGACCCACGTGGTCCAAAATGTTATGAGTGTTTTGGCTATGGTCATGTGTGAAAGGATTGTGCTAACCTCAAGAATAATAAGCCAAAAGGTCAAAAAGCCTTCAATATTACCTTGAGTGACACTGGTGAGGAAGAAACTCCTAATTATGTGGCATTTGTTGCATCATATGATTCTGATGATTCTAATCAATCAAATATTCAGTCTGCCTCTGATAATGAATCAAATAGGGTTAATGATCTTCAAAACTCTTTTAACAATTTAATGGAAAAGTTTTCTATGCTTAGAAATACTAACTCGAAAATTGTTAAGGATTTTAAAAATCTTGAGCTTGAAAGGGATAATTTGTTGAAATCTTTGAGTGATTCACATGTTGTTTGCAATACTCTCAAATCTGAAAATCATGTGTTAATTCTAAAAATAAATCCCTTCCAAATGGTCTGATTGCATCTAGAAATCACTTGAGTAAATTCTCTAGTGAAAAGCTTGATAAAATGTTGCATATTCAAAAGCATTCTAGTGACAGATCTGGCTTAAGATTTGATAAAACTGTTTTTTTGTCTTTTAACCGTGTTTCTACTTCAAAGCCTGTTTTTGTTAAACCAATGAAGGTAGAAGAATCTTCAAGTGAAGAAAAGCAAACAGTTGCTCCGACTCCTCAATGTAAGAAAGGTAAGAAAATCTACATTGAGCCTCATGCATCTTACCCTACACCTAGAGTTGTGCATCCTCTTAGGAAATTACCTTCTCAAAGGTGTGTCCTTACATGTCATCACTGTGGAAAGTGGGTCACATTCGACCTCACTGTTTTAATTTGAAACCTCATGTGCATATAAATGAAAATTCATATTCTAGGAAAGAAAGTGAAGGTTTGGTCATAATGATGAGAGAAGTGCTATATAGGCTAGATAAATTTGAGCAAAGTCATAAGTCTAGACCTAAGATTTCTCGAGTTTGGGTTAGGAAGGATGAGCGGGAGTGGTGATGATCTCACCTTATGTTAGGTGAGTCACCCACATGCCTAAGATTGATTTTCTTGCATATCTTTGCATATCCTAAAGCATGTTGTTTTTTGTTTTGCATTGTATTTGTGTTTTATTTTGTTTTGAAATTGTATTTTGTTTGTGTGCATTTCTTTTGTGAAAAATAACAAAAAGACAAAAATATTTTACTTTGGTTGTTGTTTTTTTTATTTTTTTTTATTTTTTTTTATTTTTTTATTTTTATTTTGTCTTATGCACCTAGATAGTCTATTAATTTCTCATGTTGCTTTTTATGGATTTAATTCCTTGCATCTTGGAATGTTCTTAACATACATGAAATGAAAATTTGTGTCAATGGACTTGTGTTTGTGATTGCCTAAAGCCTGAGCTTATGTGGTACCTTTTGCCTATATTTTATCTCTTGTGCACTTTTAAGCTTAAATTGAGGTTTTGTTTCACTTTATTTGTGAGGTCTGTTAGGTAACCATAGGAGGTTTTTGACTAGTCATATTTTTCAAATTGACCATATGCTAGTTGAACCTAGGGCTTAAAAATTTCTACTTTCTCTTTTGTGATAAGCACCAAAAGTTTAAGGACACTTTCTCAAAGAAAAAAATAAACAAAATTGTGAAACAAATAAAATCAAAAGATCATATTCCAAAATGAATTTATTTTCCTGTGTCAAACTTGTGCAAAATGTTTTACAAAGAGAAATGTATAGGATGAGAGTGGCTAGGTCCTAGTATGATAAGGTTTAACTTTTGATTTGATATACTTGTTAAAACCTCATGGTAGTGAAACTTTCTTCTCGTTTTGTAAGTTAAAGATTTTTCTCTTTGGATGGCTTACACACACACCATACAAGCATGGGTTGAATGGAACATTTTTCTTCGCTTGGGTTAAGCAATTTGAGTTTCTTGCCATTTATAATCTAATGTATATTTTGCATATTTGGAGCACGTTTGGGATATTCATTGTGCAATACATGAGTCATTGATGTGTATATCATTTGTATTCATTTGACTTTTGAAGGGAGAAACATGTTTTGCTTTTCTAGTTTCTTATTGATAATTGAGTTATACATTGAGGGGGAGTTTTGCTAATGTTTCTTTATGATCTTGCATTCTACGTCATTTTTTTTTTTTTTTTTTTTTTTTTTATCATGAGTTTTATTTGTGCATTCTTGTTCCACATATGCCTTGATGTATTTTATGAAGTGTTTCAGAAAACATGAAGATCTTTTGTCATTCTGTGATAAAAAGGGAAAATAAATATGGGGAGATGATGGGATTGGCTCGGCATTTTGGTTTTGTCACCGAATTGGCAAAGGGGGAGTTTGTTAGTTCTTGTGTTGGCTTAATTTAATTTCAAAATGTAGAGGCTACTATTCATAGACTCAAACACCAATATAGAATGCTCAGAATCCAATCTCCACCGACCATAATGTATATTCATGTGTCATGAACATCCCTGCAAAATTTTAGCTTAATCGGACCACAAACGCCCATCGATCGGAGCTGTTAATCAAGGCTGGACAGCATTTCCAAAATGCAGTTTCACCCATTGCATGCCCTGTCCGGACAGGCCTTCCCTATGTCCGGACAACATTTCTAGAAACTCTGTTTCTGCTCCGCAAGGCCCTGTCCGGACAACCCATTAACCTGTCTGGACACCTCGTATATTTTAGGTCAAAAAACGTGATTTTAAGTAGGTTAGGTCTAGGGTTTTGTCGGGGGTATATATACATCTTTATAGAGAGAGATAAACAAAATTCTACCAGAGGTTTTGTGAGTGGCTGTACTTAGAGAGAAAATCTGTGTGAGCCTGATTATTCCTCTTAGAGAATTATTGTTAGTTTAATTGAGTTTTATTAAGAAGTCTATCTAAAGGGTTCGGTAAGGGAGAATCACGTTGAAGAAGATTGTGAGTAAAGAAACGAGTTGTAGGCTTGTCGATCTTATAGAGCCAAAGTCTTGCAAAGGGTTGTAAGTGTTCCTAGTGTCTGTAATCTCTGGATAATCTTTTGATAGTGATTTCTTGAGTTTGACTGTCCCGGAGAGGTTTTACTTTTAGATCGGTTTCTAAAAGATTTCCTCTTCGTCACCAAAATCTTTGTGTGTGATTGTTTATATTTTGGTGATTGTTTACTTTGATAAATATCTGTTAATTCTGCATAAACTGTGATATTTATCTGTTTAGAGTTTTTCATTAGGGACCATCTTTTTATCTTCTTTTTATCCTCCTAAAGCTGATGTGGCTTTTAAAATTACCATTAAATTTCAGATGAATCATACATGAATTTTGATCCAATGGTGATTTTAAAAGTCACATCAACTTTATGAAAATAAAAATATGGTTCCTAGCATTATTCAAAAAGAAGACTTTGTCCATTTAAGCATCTGTCATTTTTTTTCCTTTTCTTTTTTATCAAAATAATGTTTTACATATTAAGTTTATTTTTTTCAAGCATGGTATTTGCATATAATCGATGGTTATTTGCAACAGGAAATGACTGGAGTATTTATGAGAAACTGCACACTAAACTACTCATCATATAGAAACATTTTCCCGATATGGGCTCTTGGAGAATATTGGAGGCGAGTTCTATTTGCATGATAACCTGAATGCGTAAGCAAGTGATTGCATATTGAACTACAAGAGCCCAAGTTAGCTTGAAAGAGAATGGTCTCTCCAATAATACATATCGTTAGAATATATGGAAAATATATAATATTTTCCGTATATTTCATAATTAGATTGATATTATGGCTAATACATGGTATCAAAGCTTTTTTAACATGGGATCAGAGTCACTTTCTTGCAGCATTCAATAAACGTCATTGACGTTTCTAGGTGTTCTCTCCAATAATCTCATTATTCCGCTACATCCAACTGTCATACTACTCCACGTGCCGCCATTAGCAACCACGCGTCATGCACCAGTTAAGTTTGGTGCGCCGATCTGATAACCACCTAAGTGGGCTCATTTTCCTTTTTAATTATGGCCCATAGTCGGCCCTTTTGAAGTTTGGCTTATTGTCAGACCTGGCCCGTTGTCGGCCCATTTTTGGATTTTGGCCCGGCGTCAGCCCCTTTTGATGTTGCTCATTGTCAACCATGGCCAGTTGTCAGCCCCTTTTGGAGTTTTGCCCATTGTCGGCCCTTTTAAATCTACATTCATCAGCTACCTGCCGCCATCGTTGGCCGCCCGCCAGCCTCTATCTCCTCTAGCAGCCTCCACCATCTACGGGTCATTCACAGCCTCCGCCACCACCGTTATCATTATTTCGAATTTCAAACTCAAGGTTCTAGAATATTCTACCGAGTTTGAGCGGGGATGTTAGAATATATGGAAAATATATAATATTTTCCATATATTCCATAATTAGGTTGATATCAAATATTCTTTATTTATGGATTGATTGTAATCAAATATTAGGATTGTAATCAAATCAAAGGGATTTGATTACTATACTTGTATTTAGACACTACCTTATAATTAGAGATCTTTGTATTGTAAACAAATAAAGTTAATGGGCACAATGTAACCCTTAGGGGTATTTCGAGTGGTGGACGTAGGTGTCTAACACTTACCACCTGTAAAGTTTTTTGTGTTCTTTCTCTCTCTTACTTCCACTCATATTTCCCCATCTTCATTATTTCAACATGGTTTTAAAGCTATTTCAACACATATGTACAACTTTCATGCAAGTTATCAAATAAATGCAGAAAATTCTCTACTACTTGAAAGATGTAAACTATGTCATAATTAGTTTGATGTGAGACAAACAGCAACTCAATCATGTAATGCAATAAAATATATGTGGGTGTTAAATGTGCAATATCATGTAATATATATAATATTTCATGTTTTTTGTTTTTTTTATAGGAAAAATATACTTTAGTCCCCAAATTATCACTCATTTTGTAATTATATATACTTCAAAACTTTAAAAAGTACATTACAAAAAAAAAAAAAAAAAAAAAAAATTAAAAAGTGATATCGAGACCCACATACTACCATTGCATGTCAAATTAGACACTTTTGCATTTTTTTTTCCCAGAATACCTTTGCAGTTATTAATAAATAAAATTAAAAAATATATAAAAATAACTATTTGAAAAAAAAAAAAAACAAAAACAAAAAAACAATTAGGAGGCTAACATGAAAAGGGCCACCCTTTTTTGGTGTTTTTTTTTTTAATTTTAATTTTAATTTTTTTATTTCAAATGATTATTTTTTTAATAAATTTAAGGGTATCTGGGGGAGGAAAAAGCAAAAGTATCTAATTTGCCACGGTGGTAGTATGGGAGGTCCTAATGTCAAGTTTTAAGGTTTGAAAGTGTAAGTGCAAAACGGGTAATAGTTCAAGGGGCTAAGGTTTGTAATATTTTCTTTTATTTCAACCAAAATCATATTTGCAAGAATTTACTCAATTTCGTACAGAAGAACCATCTCTGTAGTGAATAAGAAACCTTTTGGGAAGTAAATTCTTTCTGACTTTCTGGATAACATGCCATATTTTTAATATATGGCATTTTCTAAGTGTTTTAAGTGTAAAGAAATGGCTTAAATTCTATAATTTAAGAATCTACAATTTATTTGAAATGGTAATAAATCCTAATCCCTTATGAGACTATTTACAAATTGTTTTTACCATATTAAGAACATAAAACAATCTTTTATTGAAAAAACTTTTATTGTATAATTATTAATTAGAGGCTTTAAACGACTGCCTAAGTCACCTAAGGTTGAACGGCCTGTGAATAGGGTTTATCTTTATTTTTTTTTTATTTTTTTATTTATTTTTATTTTTATTTTTTTTAGGTTCTGTGAATAGGTTTTATCAATCCTCGGGGTCACGATAGGCTGAGGAGGACGCCTTGTGGATGAGCCTTTCTTCCTCTTTATTTTCTTCACAAGAGTCTTCTTAGCATATGCAATGAGTGTGAAATGGAGTGAAGAAAGTCAAACTGAAATTATGGATTTGACTTATTTGAACGGGTAATGCTACATGTCACTCTCATATTTTTCTTATGTCTCCTTAAAATTAAAATCATAATTAGATTTATGATAAATCACTGTTGAATTTTGATCTAATAATAATTTTAAAAGTCACATCAATTTTGAAAAAATACAAAAAAAAAAACATAGGGTAAAATTTAGAATTAATCCAATTAAACCACTACAATGTGATGACACGTCAGACAATAAGACCTAAGAAGACAATCTTGTTCAACTACCATTCAAACAAGTAGCTTCTATCAAATCAAGATCTCTCTCATTAGAAGTTGAATACCTACTACGTATTCCTCCCATCAAAACTTTTCTCATGCATTAAAGATTCGAGTTATCCAAATATCTTGTCCAAACAAGTAAGTTCTATCAATATCATATTTATATGTTGAAAGAAACTTAACCAACTGAATACGTTATTAATACTTGTAAACCCTAATAAAAAATGTTGAAAAAAAGCGTTTGAAATAGATTTTTATCTTAACCAACTGAATACGTTATTAATACTTGTAAACCCTAAAAAATGTTGAAAAAAAGCGTTTGAAATAGATTTTTATCTCCCTTTTATCCTCCAAAAGTGATGTGATTTTTAAAATTATTATTGGATCATCATTCAGTTTGAATTTTAATATAATAGTAATTAATTTGAAAGACACATCATTTTTAAGAGTCTACGCATAACATTATTGTGACATATATATTAATTTAATCCGAATGACATGATTGATTATCAACTTAATTAACTCAAGCAAGCTAACGAACAATGGTTATAAACCTTAAGGGATCGAAAAATCTCGTCTGCTTACTTTTCAAGTTGATATTTGTTACTTGTCAGTAACAAATTAATATGACAGGAAAGGAAGATAGAGATTTTTCAAAGCAAACTACAAATATGGTACCTTGTGGTGGATGTTGAACCCTTCTGGGGAAAACTGGATTTGTTGTACGTATTCTTTGAGTCACATGCAAGCTTCATAATTTCTTATTTTGTCAACTTGAAATGACCAGAAATCATTGAATTGGGGCAATGATGCAAGGCTTTTCACATCCAAAAGATTGCAATGACAATTCAAGTACCACTTGCACTAATCTAATTGGTGGATTAATTTTTATATGGGCCCTAGATTATTTGTCTCCTTCGCACCATTTACAAGCCTTTATTACTTTTTCTAACCCAGCAACTTTAATGTAACCTACTAGCAGAGACCGAATCAAGATTTTTTTATGAAAGCATAAACAAAAATATATTAAGATTTACATTTAAATTAATATATAAAAAATAAAAATAGTATCTATTCGATGTTAAAAAATATATATAAACAACATAAAACGAATAATATAATTATTTCTTAATATATTTCAATTTTCACCTTAATTATCTATCAACATGCAATCTATGATCTTTCTCTTTTGCTTGATGAGTGAAGAAAGCTAACACCTTTTTCCAACTTCTGAACATGTCGAATCGCCTAATAATTGGCTACTAAGCGTACGTGGTAGTATTTGCAAGATAATTTTTAAAAGTTAGTTCTACCCAATATTTGTATTTCTGTAAAGCTCGAAAAAAATGAGTTAACTATATATATTCGAAACGAATGTTCTCTCGTGCTACTCAATGATCAAGGGGCAATTACAAGTATGATAACCCTCAATCATTATACTTAAATCGATGAATGCATATATGTATGGCCAACAGAATGCCTGACCAAATTTGATGATCAGATGGGCTAGAGCTGGTTTTTGGACCGACTCTACAATATAAATTACCCAATAAGTCAACAAAATCATGATCAACTAATTTGGAGTGTTCTTGATATAGCCTTCTCCCTACGAATTAAACAACCATTTTTGTTGTTATATTTGGATTACCCTAAAGTTAAGAATTTGACGAGATTAATGAATATTAGATTACCCTAAAATTAAAGATTTGATGACTTGATGTGATTGAATCACCCTAAATTAAGAGATTTGATATTCATCAATCTCATCAAATCCCTAACTTTAGGGTTATCCAAGTAAACTCTCACATTTGTTCCCATGCATGGATCATGCAAGTGATTTGGGTTGATTTTTTGGGGCCTTCATCAGAATAATTGGAAATTTGAAAGGCTACAAGATTGACCTGGTCTTGTTGTCCATTGTCGAGTGGTATTATTGTTCTGAAAATAAGTTAGAATATTAATTAATAATTCATTTATCATTTCTTATAAACTAAGTTTTTAAAATAATTGACAATTTCAAATGATTTCTTACAAGTAATCTTGAGTTTGACCTATGCCTCCCTAATTTACTTTCCATCTTTATCAATCTCTGCAAGCTTAAACATTCGAAGAACTGGCAATTGAACAAAAGCAATAAATGAATAAATTAAGAAATACAGAAAGATAGTGGGATTTTAAAGATAGAAAGCCAATACGAATTGTAAATTGAGTAAAATTCTTCCCCGAGTAACGTTATATATTATATTTTTATTTTGCAACTATCCCATAATATACTTTGACACTCGCTTGCTGTTATTAAATGATCCTTCTAGTCTTTGTAGCTTTAATGCCTTTTGATTGTTAGTTCCATGCATCACAACAAAGCTGCTCCAAATTTGGCTTGGTTCAAAGAAGTAGAATCTATATAGCTGAAAAGCACTATACTAAAGGCAGTAGAGAAGAAAGAAAGATAGGGCATTATAGCTTCAACTCAAGAAGTAGCATTCCCATCCGTATCTGTTGAAGAACTATATTATAATATTGATGTGGCAATCCCAATTAATCAGCTATGTAGACAGCAAATCACAATAAAATATCTCTGAGTAAAATTCATGGTTCTATGACTGCATGCTTTTTGCAACTTGAATTTCAAATACCCACTTGAAAGTGCGCACAATGGGAACAACAAAGTGAGACGAGCACAAAAAATATCCAAACTAGGGGTGAGAGTGTGGCGACTTGTTTATCAAGGCTTCAAAGCTAAAACCGATAAATTTTTCTCTAAATTCGATTAAAGGAATTTCTTTCAATTCAATCTATCAAATTGAGATATGTTTAAAATGCACGTGAAAATCAAATATATTTTAACACGTCAGTTTAATATACTGAATAGGAGATATGTGGCGGTGATCTCCAGAGTAACTCCAATTCTTTTGTGACTTCTTATGCCAATAAAATGCATGTGCAATAAGACTCTTAACCACACTATCTCGTAAACAGGTAATTGAGTCATATGTCCGGCAGAATTAGGAATTAGGATTGTTCTTTTAGAGTATGACTGCAGCAAAAATTAAGAATTGAAAATTGAAAAGAGAACTCATATGGAAAAATGATACGCTAATTATACCATGGGGTATAGGATGATGGGTAAGGAAGCTGAGAAATTAAAAGTTTTCTCACTTATGAGAACTCTCTCCTCTATTTAGTGAAGTCAAAACATCTTCTAAAATTAATCTATTAATCCAATGTTTGCGCCTTAATAACTCTAAGGGCATGACATTAGAAATCATCTCATCGTATAAAAGTAAGATGGTTAAAATTATTTTTCTCACAAATTCTAAATATTTTTTATGGACATTTGTTGGAGAAAATTAGTAGAAAAATATATTTTTTAATATATATATATACACACATCAGTGAAAAGTATAAGGTTTTGAAAACTTTGCTAAAAACTTATATGATGAGAACAATTAACTCGTAATATTGTGACTACCTCGCTGAGAACGTACAGTATGCATGTTAGGTTGATAATGGCGCAAAATATTAGTCTCACGACGGTATCAAATATTTTATGTATATTTCTAACACTAAACCACTCAAGTCTAAGAATAAGAATAATAAGAATAACCGTGTGATATGATCGAGAGTGCTCTCGTAATAATTCTACTCTTAGGCTCTGTTTGGTATTGGCCTTTAGCCTTTGTTTGGTATTTTTTTTAAGCAAGATTTGATTGATGTGAAAAAACAATATAAGAATTTTTTGTATAAAAAAAAAAAAAATTGTTTTATAGTGATTTTTTTATTTGAATAATAGTAAAACGTGATTGATATGATATAAAAAATAAAAATATTGGAAGTTGAATTTTAGGTCAATAGTATAGAGCCATTTTTTGGCCATTGCCAAATTTGACAGAAGAATGTCAAATAAGCAAACAGGAGAAGATTAGGTTAGGTGGATTTAAAATAATAGTAATAGAATAATCTATAGAAAAACATATTAGAAGTTTGCTTCCAATCACCAAGCAAACTTCTTTACCTACCACACGATCTCTTCTCCCCTCTCTTTATATATATAGATAGGGAGAGAGTCTTATGGCTTTCATGCATTTCAGTCAAGTGTTCTTTTCTCTAGACGAAGGTGCCAGTACTGCCACCCTTTTGTTTGTCTCTGGGGAACAAACTCAGAATTTATTTTCCTCTTAAAAAACACTTTCAAGGTACCTCTCTTTCTTTGTTTTAAATGATATCTAATGCCATTTCAGCTGCAAATTAACGCATGGCTAACTTCTTTTACCATGTTTTTTTGTCTGCTGCATAATTTCTTTCCGACACTGCAAATGATCTCTTGTTTCATATATACAATATACTTGAAAATCATCTTGCATGTCTGAGTAGTAGTGTCGGTTATTTGTTACATTAATATAGAGGATGTGGAAGTTGAAGATAGCCGAAGGAGGGCCGGGCCTGGTTAGCGTAAACAACTTCGTCGGACGGCAACACTGGGAATTCGACCCTGACGCCGGCACTCCCGAAGAACATGCTCAAGTTGAAAAGGCCCGCCACGACTTCAAGAATAATCGGTTTCAGATGAGACAGAGCGCTGATCTTTTGATGAGAATGCAAGTAAGTTAAAGTATTTAATTAAATGATTAAATTTACTTCTTATTATAATTAAGTTCAAATCTTTAATTAAATATTCTACATACGTGTTGGGTGATTTCACTTATTAAAAAGAAAATTTGAGCTCACAAATGAAAGTAATGTTAAGTATTAATTAAACGATTAAATTTATCCCTTTTTACCAATTTAAACTTTTAAAATAAGTGATTATTTAAGGTTACATACCTGTACAGCTTTTCCTATATATCTCTGCATGCATGCGTGTTTCTTCATTCTCATATAGTTTCTTTGAGAACCATGACAGGTTAGTCTGTTACGGTTAACGTGCCATAGAAGTTACTATATACTGTTGGAGGTTACTTTTTATGTGGGTTGTATTTTTGTCAACATGTTTGTAGTAGATCGGTGAAAATGCATGAATTTAGTGATCCCACGTGTGTGTGTGTTTTAGAAATTTGTATTCTCAAAATTAGGTTACCGGTAACTTGTATGAAAAGTTGCTGCAGAAGAAAATCATATAAGAAAAAATAGACATGAGAGCCAAGTATGTTCAACTCATCCTCCCCTGTTCTTTGTATCAATGATAAGATCATATGGTTGTGATTTGTGTTAGAATCTGCAAAATTTCAATTGTGAGGACTTTGACTTATTTTTCACTTGGACATTTCTCTGTTTAATTAATATGGAAAACTCACAGCTTAGGAAGGAGAATCCATGTCCACCAATTCCAGTGCCAGTGAAAGTGAAAGAAACAGAGGTGATAACAGAGGAAGCAATGATTACTACAATAAGAAGAGCACTGAGCTTTTATTCCTCCATTCAAGCACATGATGGCCACTGGCCTGCTGAATCTGCTGGCCCCTTGTTTTTCCTTCAACCCTTTGTATGTTTTTTTCTCACCATTCTATAGACAAATATATATGCATCTTTATTCTTGTTTCTTAAATCTAGCTTAATTTCATATTATTATGATATGCAGGTAATGGTATTATACATCACTGGAGGTCTCAATGCTATATTTTCACCAGCACACCAGAAGGAAATTATTCGTTACTTGTATAATCACCAGGTTTTATTCTTTTATTCTTTTTTGAACATCAGTTTGTGTCTTTGAAGTCCTAGCTAGAAAACTAAAAAGTTGGCTAATTTTTAAACTTGTGTATTTGTTGGATAGAATGAAGATGGGGGTTGGGGCTTCCATATAGAGGGTCACAGCACAATGTTTGGGTCAGCATTGAGCTACATTGCCTTGAGAATACTTGGAGAGGGACTTGAAGATGGTGAAGATGGGGCAATGGCTAGAGGCCGGAAATGGATCCTTGACCATGGAGGTTTAGTGGCTATTCCTTCATGGGGAAAGTTTTGGGTCACGGTATATATGACCATTTGAAAGTTGAAACCCATTACCATATGTTAGTTTTGACAAATTAGCTAACAAAACACCTAACAAGAATGATGGAAGCATATTTACTTTCAACTGTAATATATAATCTTTAGCATATTGTGATTTGTGAACTTGTGACGTAAAGTAGTCTCATTGAGTTATCTGTCAAGTGAAAACTCAAATGTCTCATCTCATGTGAAGGTACTGGGAGTGTATGAGTGGTCAGGCTGCAATCCACTACCCCCAGAGTTCTGGCTTCTTCCTAAAATCTTCCCCATGCATCCAGGTTTTTTCCACTCACGTACATCTTTTTGTTGGAAAGCACATAATAAGATATATATATATATATATATATATATATATATATATATATATAAGGTGTGTGTATCAAAGAGTTAGCCTTGGTGCATGTATCTAATACTCAAGGTGTTCATTACATGAAATGCAGGCAAAATGTTATGCTATTGTCGCTTGGTTTACATGCCAATGTCTTATTTATATGGGAAGAGGTTTGTTGGTCCAATCACTGGATTGATTCAATCACTAAGACAAGAGTTATATAATGAGCCTTACCATCAAATTAACTGGAATAAAGCCCGAAATACAATTGCAAAGGTTTGTTGAATCTTAATCCTTCTGCATTTCTTTTTTATCATAAGCCTCTGCACAAGGTTTTTGCAAAAATGTGTTCAGGCAAGACAATATATCATTATCACCATACATATTCAAATTACACAAGCAATTGTGAAGATTCCTGGTGAAGTTAATTCATACATAAAACTCACCCATGTTGCTAATTTAGGAGGATCTCTACTATCCGCATCCCCTCATACAAGATATGCTATGGGGATTTCTCCACCATGTAGTCGAGCCTATCTTGAGCTATTGGCCATTTTCAATGATGAGAGAGAAAGCACTCAAAGCTGCAATTGGTCATGTGCATTATGAGGATGAGAACAGTAGATACCTTTGCATTGGAAGCGTTGAAAAGGTCAATAACTAGTGTGCTAGGGTTGCAGATACAATCAATATATATATATATATCAAATTAAGTATTTGATATTTTCATCAATGAACTGAATTTTCAAGGTTATTTTTATTACAGGTACTATGTTTGATTGCCTGTTGGGCTGAAGATCCAAAAGGGGAGGCATACAAGCTTCATCTAGGCAGGATTCCAGACAACTATTGGGTTGCTGAAGATGGCTTAAAAATTCAGGTTCTATATATTATTAGCCCTTGCCTTTCATCTAGACTAAAGAAGAGAATAAATCAGAAAATAAAATATTCTAACATGGTCTTATGTGGAACAAGAACAAACCAATTAATTATCACACCCAGAAACATATTGAAGCATTTACCCAAAAGTCAAGCCTGCAAAATCTTGGTCCATTTAAAATCAAATATTTTATTTTGAAATGTAGTAACACTACAAAAAATCTGATGTTTTATGATGTGGCAAACAGTAATCAAATTTTGCCACGTCAGTAATTATTGACGTGCCAAAAGTGGCACGTCAACAAATTTTTTTTTTTGACGTGTTGAATGTGCCACGCCAATATTTATTGACGTGTTACATTCAACACGTCAGGAAATTTAAGTTCAATTTAATTTTTAACAATTTTATTTAAATAACTTAATATTTAAATATTTATTGACATGCTAAAATTAGACACGTCAATATTTCTTGACGTGTCATTTTGAAACGTCAATAATTTTTATTTTTTTATTTTTTATGGAACATTAAATGAAATTTCTGACGTGCTAGTTTTAGCACGTCAGAAATTTATGCTGAATATATAAATAATATCAGGTTTTCTTTTTCTGACGTGTTAGTTTAGCACATCAGAAATTTCTGACGTGCTAAAACCAGCACGTCAGAAATTTATGCTCAATATATATTTTTTTATATCATGTTTATTTGTATTATATATAAATAATATCAGTTTTTTTTTCTTCTAATGTGCTAAAACCAGAAATTTCTAACGTGCTGGTTTTAGCATGTCAGAAAAAAAAAAAAAAATCAATTTTAATTTTCCCTCTTCTTATTATTTATTCTTTCCCTCTTCATTTATTTCCCCACACTCTCTCTCTCCTCTCTCAATCTCCCTCTTCTCTGCACGGCAGCTCCCTCTAGAGGAAGAAGAAAAAGAAAAGGTAAAGTGAAAAAGAAGAGAAGCAGCAGATCGAAGAAAAGCAGAAGAAGAAAAAGAAAAGGAGAAGAGAAGAAGAAGAAGAGAAGATAAGAAGACTTTTTGGGTTCTTGAAGATTTGTTGGGTTTGACATTTGGGTTTTTAATTTTTTAGGTTGATTTTTTGATTTGGATTTTTGATTTTTTGGGTTTGGGTTTTTGAAACTGGAGGAATTTAAAGAAGAGAGAGAAAGTGAGAAAATTGATAAAAGAAGAGAGGAAGAGCTAGTCATCTATGAATGAAAATGGAGAAAAGAAGAGAGCAGGGAGAGAGCTGGGGGAGAAACGACATACGGTACTAGTGGTAAAAAGAATTTTATATATATATATATATATATATATATATATATATATATATATATATATATATATATATATATTATTTTAATTGAAAAATAATTTAAATTAATAAATTTTTTAATTGAAAAAAAAAATCCAGAAATTTTTTTAAAAAAATTTATTTATTTTTAATAATTTTTAAATTACTGACGTGCGAAAGTTGACACGTCAGAAAATTCTAACATGTTACATCTGACACGCTAGAAATTTTTCATTTCTGACACCCAAAATTTTAACGTCTGACACACGTCAAAAACTCCTAGTCAAAAAAGTTTTATGACATGTCAGACCACCTGACATGTCAGAAAACCCATGTCAGCAAAAAATTGGTTTTTTGTAGTGTAATAAATGATGCCTGGTTTATCTGATGCAGAGTTTCGGCTCTCAGATGTGGGATGCGGGTTTTGCTATTCAAGCAATTCTCTCTTGTAATCTAAACGAAGAGTATTGGCCAACCCTTCGTAAAGCACACGAATTTGTAAAGGCCTCACAGGTCAAAAATATATATATGATATACTCCTTACATTGTTTTTCCAAAGATAATGTGCTTTAACATAATAATCATGTTATTTTCTAGGTCCTAGAAAACCCTTCTGGGGACTTCAAAGCTATGTATCGCCACATAAGCAAAGGAGCATGGACATTTTCCATGCAGGATCATGGCTGGCAAGTCTCTGACTGCACTGCTGAAGGGCTGAAGGTAATCACTCAACTCTATCAAAATAAATTACCAAAAATTTGTTTCAAAGCAGAATCTGACATTTGGCAAAACCTTCTCTTTTGCAGGTTGCAATCTTGTTCTCACAAATGCCTTCGGACCTTGTTGGGGAGAAAATGGAGACACAGCGGTTTTATGATGCTGTGAATGTCATTCTTTCTCTACAAGTAACAAGTCAACATTTCAAATTCTATTTTTGACTCAGTTAGAAATTAAGGATACATAAAATGTTGTTTGGTTTTACTTCTGAAACCTCATTAGGATTAAGCTTTCCCAAATGCTTCACATGAATAATTGAAATTCTTTCAATTGCCTCTACAGAGTAATAATGGTGGCTTCCCAGCATGGGAGACTCAAAGAGCATATGCTTGGTTGGAGGTAACTTCTCAAAGCTTGACAATTAAAAATCTTCTTCTTTTCTATACCTTGCACTAGTTAACATAATTTTTTGTATCTAATTTCTCAGAAGTTCAACCCCACAGAGTTCTTTGAAGATACCCTTATTGAGAGAGAGTAAGAAATCTTCAACACAACAATGTATATATACAAAGGTTTTGCTCATATTTGCTTCCTAACAACAAGGTTGTGTCATACACCTTATAGGTACGTAGAGTGCACTTCATCTGTAGTTCAAGCTCTGGTACTCTTTAGGAAGCTCTATCCCAAGCACCGGAGGACAGAGATAGACAGTAGCATTTCCAAGGGAATTCAATACATTGAAGACGTCCAAGAACCTGATGGATCATGGTAATTTAGCTCTATATTAAATTTGGAGACAATGTTCGAAACTTAGAACATTTGCTTTAATATCAAGTTAAATCATCAATCAATTGTCTCCATACACTTGGGATGATGGTGACAGTGAAAAGTTGTCATTGGTTTTCTTTTTATATATATAAGATCTAATATAAAGGTTGATTTTCACTACGTACTAAATCATCAAGTTTTATTACAGTCACATCACATTCTACTAAATAGCATTACTCTATATATAGGAAATGAATAATTTAATAAATATTTTAATCTATAATAAGTAATATTGAAGGATAAAAGATCATTTTTACAGGTATGGTTATTGGGGGATTTGCTACACCTATGGTACATGGTTTGCTGTAGGGGCACTGGTAGGGTGTGGAAGAACCTACAAAAATTGTCCCGCATTGCGCAAAGCTTGTGAATTTTTGGTATCAAAGCAGCTACCTAATGGTGGTTGGGGAGAAAGTTACCTATCAAGCCAAAACAAGGTATGGAACAGATCATTTCAATTTGAATTTAGATTCTCGGGCAACAAATATAAGAAACTTTTTATAGAGTTAATTTTTCTGAACAAGGAATGAGTTGCCCAAAACCTGTTCAGACAGATGGGTCCTATAAGAATGAGTCCGAATTGCTAACAAGTGAGACAACAAGATTGTTGAGAATTTCTATCCAATTATAAATATGTATACTACCAAGCCATATGAAAAAATAAAAATAAAAAAATTGGAGAATGAAAAAAAAGAACTTAAGTTTATTTCTTTGTGAAATAGGTTTGGACGAATATAGAAGGCAATCGTGCAAATTTAGTCCAAACCGCGTGGGCCTTGTTGTCCCTCATTGAGGCTGGGCAGGTTGGTGCATCATTTTCTCTTCAAATAGTCAATTATTTGCACTGCACTATAACATAGCATTGCTAATGCTGCATAAGAAGACCAAAGAATGTAATAATATTTCGTTATAGAAAGAAAAAATATTACCAAAAAACTCTACATGCATGCATGCGTATGAACAGAAAAATTAAGATCATTTACACAAATAAAGTCAAGAAAGTATGAAGCTTAGATATTCAGCTTTTAGGAAATACAAACATACCCATATGTTGATTTTGAACGTTTTCATAACTTTAGGCCGAGATAGACCCAACACCAATTCATCGTGGAGTAAGAGTATTAATCAATTCACAGATGGAAGATGGTGACTTCCCTCAACAGGTAATTCATGTCTATTTAGAATATTCCAACACATTTAGATAAGTTCACAAAGTTTTCCTACGGTCCATGCTATTAAATTAACATGTCTTTAAATTAGCAACGATTCTCACGTGCTTTTGAAGACGTGTCAATTTAATGAGTAATGCTACATTGACGTATTTTAAATAGCTTTCATTTTCTTTAAATAGCTTACATGGAAAGCTACTTAAAATATTCAACTTTAGCTGGTGTAAATTAAGTGTGATAAATAGGTGTGAAGAGTGGCATTTCTTTCAATCTAATTTGAAGGAAAACTTTATCCATTTAAGTGTATGCAAGTTGGTCTTTTTCTTTTTTCCTTTTCTTCTTTATCAAAATAATTTTTTACTTATTAATTTATTTTTTCAAGCATGGTATATATATAATCGATGGCTATTGGCAACAGGAAATCACTGGAGTGTTTATGAGAAACTGTACACTAAACTACTCATCATATCGAAACATTTTTCCGATATGGGCTCTTGGAGAATATCGGAGGCGAGTTCTGTTTGCATCATAACCTGAATGCGTAAGCAAATGATTGCATATTGAACTTCTTGAGCACAATTTAGCTTGAAAGAGAATGGTCTCTCCAATAATACATATGTATAACTTTCATGCAAGTTACCAAATAAATGCAGAAAATTCTCTACTACTTGAAAGATGTAAATTATGTCATAATTAGTTTGATGTGAGACAAACAGCTACTCAATCATGTAATGCAATATAATATATATTAATATATGTGAGTGTTAAATGTGCAATATCATTCAATATAAGCCTTATAGTTTTTTTTCAAGTTTTTTTTTTTTTTTTTTTTTTCTGTTTTTGTTTCTCTTCTAAATTTTGCATGAGGACCATGTTGCATCAATATCTTTGCATATTCAACTTTCAAATAAAGCACCTATAATATAGTTACTTTTATTAAAGTATTAACTAAATAATTCAATTTATTATTTTTTATCAATTTAAATATATAGATAAGTGGTGATTTACCATGATATTTGAGCTGAGGTATTTTTGAATTTGATTAACTCTACAAATTAATTTCTCACTTCAATTAAAATAGTGTGCGTTGTCTTTTGAGATAAGTAGTGATTTGACACTTTCTATATTTTAAACTACGCCTTTCTTCCCAAAAAAAAAAAAAATTCTCATGTTCTCTTTTTCTCTTTGAGAGGTCATTCGGTTTATAAGACGCAAATAAGGAGGTAATTTTTTTTAGGAAAAAAAGAAGAAGCAAATCATTCTCTATGGTATGCAAAAATAACAAATAAGTCTTAACTATTAACTTATGTACAAAATCTTGGTGGATTCCGTTAGTGAGCCACGTTTTAAATCCAATTTTATAATGACACGCGTTATTCATAATGCACATGGCACCAACTTAGACCTGATTTGACACTTATTTGAAATATTTTCTTCTTCCACTCTATTTCAACTAAAAATCAATGATTCATACCACCAAATTATTTGTAAACCGCAATTAGAGATAAATAAATAACCCAACAAAACTTAATAATAAAACGCACTTCTTCATTAAAGTACTCAGTAACTATCAAATACAATAAATCAAAAATCCAAATACGCGCGTCTCTAAAATATATTCCCCCATGCAGCCGCATATAGTCTGGGTCCATTAATATTTAAAAACTATAACTTCAATTGTCTCACATTCCAACTATTAAACAAAAACAAACACTACAACACACTTATTGAAACCTCTAATTCTAATTAGACTCCAACAACTCCCTCCAACATTCGGCTACCTGAGTATCTGATCAACTCGAGGAACTTGCTAATTCTGAAAAATTAAGGGAAAATGCAGTTTACCCCCCTAAAGTTTCAGAGGTTTTTCAATTTTAACACCAAAGTTAAAAAATTGGCAATCTACATCCCTAAAGTTTCGAAAATTGGCAATTTAAACCTTCCATTCCTAATTTCCGTTAAATTGGACGGAAAGTTTTTTAAAAAAGCCTGAGGATAGTGATGTAATTTCATAGATTTCCGTCCATTTAGATGTAAAAATTAAACTGAGGGTTTAAATTGCCAATTTTTGAAACTTCAGGAGGGTAGATTGCCAATTTTTGAACTTTTGGGTTAAAATTGAAAAACTCCTGAAACTTCAGTGGGGTAAACTGCATTTTCCCCATAACAAGAAATAAGGATGAGCGTTGGTAATGGGATTAGGGGATTTGTAAGTTTAAACAAACTAATTAATGTTTCATATTCCAAATTATTGTGAGCAAACAAAATTCCCATAGAAATATTTTTACAATAAATTTATCCAAGGTCACCGTTATGCCACAAAGACATCAAATATCACATCAAATATCACGAATCAGAGATATACTTGCAAAATGCTTGTAGCTTTAACTTTCCATGTAAAAACCCATCAAGAATATAGATAAATTATATTCTTAATAAACTTTGATAATAACCAATTCTCCAAATAAAAATCCATACAAGTATACACTACAAAAATGATGATAATTTTTGACTAGGAGTTTTTGACGTGTCAATGGTATTGACACGTCAAAAACCCCTTTTAACGTGAGGTTTTTGACGTTTTTCAACGGTTAAAAGGGTAGGTGTAAAAAATTTCAGATTTTTGACGTGTCTACAGTGACACATCAAAAAATTTTGACGTGTTGGAGAGAACACGTCAAAAAGATTTTTTTTGACGTGGCATTATTGCCACATCAAGAACTTTTGACGTGGCAGTGTTGCCACGTCAAAAAATTTTGCAATCCTTTTTGACGTGTCACTCCGTTTGACACGTCAAAATATATATATATATTTTAATTATTTTCACCCCACCATGTTTCTCCCCTAGCTCTCTCCCTCTCTTCTTTTCTCCATTTTCTCCCCCATGGCCCAGCTCTCCCCCAACTCTCTCCCCCTCTCTTCTTTTCTCTATTTTCTCACTCTCTCTCTTCTTTCCTCCATTTTGAAAAACCCAAACCCAAAAAATCTTCAAAAAATCAAAAACCAAATCAAAAAATCAACCTGAAAAATCAAAAATCCAAACGTGAAACTCAACAAATTTTCAAAAACCCAAAAAATATTCTTATCTTCTTATATATCTTCTATTCTTCTTCTTCTTCTTCTCTTCTCCTTTTTTTGTTTTTTTTCTTTTGCAGATCTGCTTCTCTTCTCCTTTTCTTTTTCTTCTTCTTCCTCTTCTTTTTCTCTTCTTTCTTCTTCCCTCTAGAGGGAGCTGGCCGGCTGCATCTGTTGCAGAGAGAAGAGGCTAGGGAGATTGAGAGAGGAGAGAGAGAGAGAGCCAAGTCTGGAAATAAAAGAAAAAGGACCAAAGAAAATATAAAGGGAAAAGAAGAGGGAAAGAAGATAGGGAAAAAGTTAAAAATCCCGCTCATTTTTTTTAGTGACGTGCCAACATTTAACAAGTCAGAAATTTCTGACGTGCTAGTTTTAGCACGTCAAAATCTTTTTTTTTTTTTTTCCTATACTACTACATGGAGAATAAAATTTTTTTTGAGTAGAAATAATTTCTGACGTGCTGGTAATAGCACGTCAGAAATAAACCAGATTTAAAAAAAAAAAATGGAGCTGAAATAATTTCTGACGTGCTGGTTTTGGCACGTCAGAAACCATTCAGATTAAAAAAAAAATAGAGCTGAAATAATTTATGACGTGCTGGTTTTGGCACGTCAGAAATTTCTGACGTGCCAAAACCAGCACGTCAAAAACCATTCAGATTAAAAAAAAAAAAAAAAAAAAAAAAAAAAAAATTGCGAAGACGAAACCAAGGGAGCTAGCTAAGCTCTTTTTGGCATACTTGCCATTATGTATTTCTTTTTGTCTTACTCTGAAGAAAAAAAAATTATTGAGCAGAAATAAATTAATATAAATTAATATTATAGATGTATAGATTATAAAATTCATTTTTTCGTGAGGGCTCAATAATCCACTCACCGAACATTGTATTTTGTGTTGGCCGAGTTTATGTGGGGTTTGCGGGTCTTATAAAATAAATGTATTATGTATGTGCTATATATTTTGTAAAAATTAATATGGCTATCACATTAATATTACTAGAATGATTTATGCATGATAATATCATATCATATCATATAATGAAATGTTTGATTCATATTAATGTGATAATATTAACTGTACAATAGTATGATTATGATACTAGCTAATTGGCATGCATGTAATATATACGTATATACCAATTAATTTATACTAATATGATAAAATTAATTTTTCTATCCAATTAAAATTAATTCACTACATAATTTTTTTTAATACATATTTTTTATACCAATTAATACATAATTTTAATTATAATTAATTGTAATTTTTGACGTGCCATTTTAACACATCAAAAATTTTTGACGTGCGAGTATGACACGTCAAAAATTTTTGACGTGTTAAAATCTAACACGTCAAAAATATTTTTTTTGACATGTCTAATTAGACACGTCAAAATTTATTGACGTGGTAAACATCAGTTATTATTTGCCACGTCAATAAAGGGCAAGTTTTTTGTAGTGATAGATCAACGGTTTTAAAAAGGGGGTAATACTAAACACACTCCCACTTCTTCAAACTCAATATCGCACTTCTTTAGGTGACTTTTTAAATCATCAATTAAATTACTATTTAAAAAATATTAGGTTGGGAGAGGGGGCATTGCCACCTTCCTTGCCATAAGTTAGGAGAGTGTTTGGCAAACCCTTTTCCCACTACAAGAAATTAGCTCATTAGCGGCGACCCAAAGTCGCTGCTAATGAGCAAAATGTCGCTGCTTTTTATCAATAGCGGTGACCCTTGGCTGCTACTCAGCTGCTGATACTAATCCGACACTGATGCTCAATAGCGGCGACACCCCTCATTAGTGGCGACTTTTAGTCGCCTCTAATGATATTTTTTTGCGCCACTAATAACATTTTTTTGTTGCCGCAGAAAAGGTTGAAATGGGACATGTGTCGCCGCTACTGATGGTCAGTAGCGGTGACATTTTTGTTGCCGCTATTTAATTATAACAATAAAAAAATCATTAGCGGTTAATGATAAAATTTTTTTTTTTTTTAAAAAAAAAAGGAAACCCACTTATAATAGATGGTGTTATATAGCAGTTATAGGAACTACATCAAGCCTATTTATAGTCAAATCGCTAAGACAATGATCCTCTCCAGTTCAAAATGGATTGGGGAGGATCCAGTTGATGGCTAGGATCTCAGGATCTCTAAGGAGAGATCCTAAGGCCATCAACCTGCCATGTGGTGCATTAAAAAATAATACTATTTTATTATTTTATTTTAAAAAATAAATAAACAATAAAATAATAAAATAATAAAAAATCAAAAACAAATATATATAAAAGAAGGGTGGTTGGCCACCACATATTGGGACATGGGGGTGGTGACGCCACCCCCATGGGCCGGTTGGGGGTGGCCGAAGCCACCCCCATGGCCCTTGGGGGTGGTTCGGCCACCCCTAAAGACCAAATCTAAAAAATAAAAAAAATTGATTTGGCCCTTGAGGGTGGCCGATCCACCCCCAAGGGCCACCACTTGGCCTTTAGGGGTGGCTTTGGTCACCCCCATGGACCGGTTAGGGGTGGCCGAAGCCACCCCCATGGCCCTTGGGGGTGGATCAACCACCCACAAAGGTCAAACCCATTTGGGGTGGACCAGCCACCCCCAAGGGTAACCGCTTGGCCTTTGGTGGTGACTTCATGATGCAGCATAACTTAGTAGGCTGCAGCAAAGAACAACAATAAAGCAGCGGATAACTAATTCTAGATCTTGAGTCTATCAATGATCTAGGAATTCTTCTAAAAACAATAGATATTTTCTAAAGCTTAAAGGAAAAGAGGAATAAACTCAACTCTGAGTATTCTCATTAATCAAAATCAATAATAATCAACAACCCCCTTGCTAAAGGCTATAAGCATATATTTATAGCCCAAGACTCCTAGCCCTAAAATAACAATGAAATAAAGTTGGTTTAAAAGTCTATGAAATAAAACTAAACCAAATAGAAGACTAACAAAGAACCTAATTCAAAATGAAAGACTGAAAGATAAGATAGAATAACAAACTAACAAAGAAACCTAGTTTAAACAAAAGACTGAAATGTAAAATAGGATAAGATAAGATAAGATAAGCCATTCTAAACTATATCTGCATCATTCTCCCCTTGGAGAGAATTCGTCCTCGAATTCTGCTGGTTCTTTGCACGGTCCTTCGGACGCCCAGTCAACTCATTCTACTCACCGTTCGTCAAGATCAAGACAAGGTAACATTGCACAATAAGCATGACGCTTCTTATCATCGAAGTACCTCAATGTTTGTGGTGACATCCCCACACACCCCTTTGCTGTGTAGACTTGTCATGCTTCTCTCGTGCTTTGCTCTTCCCACAAGCCATAAGAATCCGCAAAGAACTCATAAAGACCCTTTCAATCTTTGATAGAAAAGTCTTCTCCACCATATAGATCTCATCACAATTTTGGTTAGAATAATTTGATAAAATAGCATCTATCCTAATGAAATCAACATAGTCAATTAGCTCAACACTAAAATCGAAGACTTTATATTCAGGGCTCTTATCAGGCACATGATATGCTGAATTATCATCAAAAAGTGCAAAACTATCTGAAAGATTTACCTCTTTCAAGGGTTCCTCTTCTTCATGAAAAATTGCAAAACTCTCCAAAAAGACTAACCTCTTTCAAGAGTTCCTCTTCTTCATGAAAAATTGAGATACTATCTGAAAGGTTTACCTCTTCCACTTGTTTCCCCAATTCTTCAAGCTTTTTAGGACTCTTGATGTCGTGCGGATGACTAGTAACATTAGTTCCTGGTACCAAATCAAGTTGAGGTTGAATGTCTCGCAATGATGGCATCACTTTCAGTAATTCTGCTTGGACTATGTCGACACATCTCCCAATAGCTCCTTTATCAGCACCGGTACCTCTCCCTTGATGCCGCTTTCCTTGTCCGTCAACTCCTGCTTGGCTACAAAGTATTGATCATCCCCTTGTGAAGGTTTTGGCTCTGCCCATGGGCTATGTAGCAACGTCAATTTGGTTTTACCAAACATGAAGCTGTACGTGTTCTTTGTTTCATCATGGAAAGCAGCTCTATCATATTTCCATGGCTTTCCCAACAATAGGTGGCACGTATCCATGTCGACCACATCACACCACACATGATCCACATATTTAGTTCCAATAGAAAAAGACACTAGACAACGTTTAGAAACCGTTACCTCGTTTCCTTTCGTGAGCCATTCCAACCGATAGGGAGTAGGATGTCTCTTGGTCTCAAGCCCTAGCTTCCGAACCGCTTCCTCCGAGACTACATTCATACCACTCCTTGGATCGATGACAAGCTTGGCCACCTTGCCTCCCATGGTGCATGTAGTCTAAAATTGTCGGCACGTACCTCCAATGTATCGGGACACCGATTGATGCTTGACCTCTGCCATCTCCCAAGACACCTTTTTTTTGTAGGAATTTTCTATTTTTTTCTTTTTGGGTGTTGAGCTTGACACCTGTGTCTAGTGATATAGCATGGGCTTGTGTCATTGGAAATTCCTTCCGCACTCCACGCCCTACATAAGGATTGACAGGTTCACCCTCGACGATAAATTTGTCTTCTGCCCCCGCGTATCTCGGGTATGGTTCACAACAACAAACGCTCGGACCATCCATGTCGGCCAAGTGATCAGTAGAGACCCCGTGTTGGGTGCGTGCACGCCCCTCCGTCCACACGGTTAGACCACCAAACCTCTCCTCCATGTGCCGCAAATGAATTGCCGATTGCTCCTTATGTGTTGCCTTCGTGCGCATGTGCACCTCGTTCATGTTTGCAAAGCGGTTGCTCCTCCCCATTCATGGAAAGTAATTGACCTCTGATACCAACTGATGTAGCATAACTTAGTAGGCTACAGCGAAGAACAACAATAAAGCAGCGGATAACTAATTCTAGATCTTGAGTCTATCAATGATCTAAGAATTCTTCTAAAAACAATAGATACTCTCTAAAGTTTAAAGTAAAAGAGGAATAAACTCAACTCTGAGTATTCTCATTAATCAAAATCAATAATAATCAACAACCCCCTTGCTAAAGGCTATATGCATATATTTATAGTCCAAGACTCCTAGCCCTAGAATAACAATGAAATAAAGTTGGTTTAAAAGTCTATGAAAGAAGACTAAACCAAATAGAAGACTAACAAAGAACCTAATTCAAAATGAAAGATTGAAAGATAAGATAGAATAACTAACTAACAAGAAACCTAGTTTAAACAAAAGACTGAAATGTAAAATAGGATAAGATAAGATAAGATAAGCCATTATAAACTATATTTCCATCAGTTCGGCCACCCTCATGGCCCTTGGGGGTGGTTCGGCCACCTCCAAGGGCCAAACCAATTTTTTTTTACTTTTCTGATTTGGCCCTTGGCGGAGCCAGCCCCAACTAGCTCATGGGGGTGGCGACGCCACCCCCATGTCCCAATATGTGGTGGCCGGCCACCCCCTGTGGTCAACATGGGGTGGCCAGCCGCCCTCACTACAAAAAAATATGGGTTTAGTGACGTGGCAACTATTCATTATTTGTTGCCACGTCACTATATGGTAACGTGTGAAAAAACAACACATTACCATTGTTATTGCTAATGTGGCATTTTTCACATGTCACCATTTGGTGACGTGTGAAAAATGCCACGTTACCATAAGATGACGTGCTAAATAAACAGAATTCCAGAATTTTCCGGGAAATCTAGAATTCCAGAGATACTTCCCAACAATTGGCTCTTAGAGAATGTATCTAAGCCTGCGAGAGTAGTAAATGATACCTGTAATCTTGATTATATCCAGTAGTATTTAGATGGATCTGTAAAAATCAGTTTTTCTAATCTAAACCGTACTAACGGAATTGAAAGGCCTCCCTTATTAATCAATGAAAGAAGAAATTCTTTTGCTGGCTCAACCACTCTAGAAGGCCTCAGACGAAGAGACCAAGATATTGATAGATTTCTTGCTCATCCTGATTTAAAATTAAAAGTTGTCTCTAGTGATTCTCAAGTTTCTTCTACTTTTTACACTACCAAGCAAACTCCTCCCCCTATTCAAGCTGATGATGATGGAGAATCCCTATCCCCATCCGCTTCAGATTTTAATGCACCTCTTCCTCCTCCTCATCAATTAAATGTTCTTCATGCTCCTATCAAAGATTTCTTTTCCCAAATCGATTGGCCTGCTTTCCAAAAAGATTTTTCTTCAAAAGAAAACCAATTGCTACGGCATGCTTATCGCTCTAACTTTTCTGAACAAGAAAGATCCATTATCAAAATCCGTTGGACTGAAAAAATGATTGAAGCACAAAAACTTTTTTTTTTTTTTTTGATTTTCTTCAAAACCATTACCCAAACAATAATGCTTTAAATGTTGTTAAAAAATCTTTTGTTAAAGAAACATTGATTTACACCATCATTAAACATTTCATTGGAACACCTTCTAACATCTCTTCTTGCATTTCTGATTTCCTAAATAATCTTTGTTGTCCTACTATGTCTGACTATAGATGGTATCAAGATGTTTTTCTTTCTTGAGTCATGGTTAGATCTGACAGTCAAAAGCCTTATTGGAAAGAAAAGTTTATTGATGGATTGCCCTCATTATTTGCTCACAAAGTTAAAGATGAACTTATAAACTCTCACACTGGATTAATTGAGTATGAAAACTTAAGTTATGGTGATTTGTTTTCTATTGTTAAAAAACTTGGCATCAAAATGTGCATTGATCAAAAAATGATAAGGCAACAATTGAAAAACAAAAAGAAAGCTAAATATGAAATGGGTAATTTCTGTGAACAATTTGGGTTACGTCCTATTTCTCCTTCCTGAAAAAATAAGAAGAAATCTGACAAATTTTCCAGAAAAGACCTGCTCCATATTACAATAGTTACAAGAAAAGAAAATTTAATAAACTAAATAAAAAATCTTCTGCAAATAAACCCAAAAAGAGTAACTCAAAATTTGATAAATACTTTTCCAAAGGAAAATGTTTTAATTGTGAGAAAACAGGACATTTTGCTGATAAGTGCCCTGAACCACCCAAAAAATTAAAAAAAGAAATCAATGCTTTGAAAATTGATGACAATGAAAAAGAAAATCTTTTTAGAATTCTTCAATCAATAAGTTCTTCTGATTCTTCTGATTATGAATTTTTAGCTACTTCAAGTGAATCTGATTACCATTCTGCCAGTGAATTTTCTGATAATGATTTCAAAATTGGCTGCAAAGATTCTTGTTGCAAAGGTAACAAAACTTGTAATGTCCTTACAAAAACTGAAGAACAAGAAAATTTGCTCATCACTTTAATCTCAAAAATTGAAAATCCTGAATTAAAAGAATACTATCTTAAAAAACTCAAGAATACAATGGTTAAAAATACTAATAAACCAAACAATACAAAAATTTCTCTTGATGAAACTTTGGAACGATTTTCTAAACAAAAATCCAAAGAAATTACTATCTCAGATTTGCAACATGAGATTAGTAATATCAAGAAAGAAATTGCAGAATTGAAAACAGACCTCTTTACTATTAAAACTGATAATAATGATATAAAACAACAACTATTAATACTAAAAATCCAAAATTGTTTTCAAGATCACAATTCTGATAATGAAAATGATAAGCAATCTGAGCATTCTGATGAAGCGGAATCCAACAATAAAGTGATTTCCAATAAAGTCAACAACGAAGCCAAGATTATTAGCCTTATTAATAAAATTGTTCCACCAAAATGGTATTGTAGAGTTCATATTGTTATTGCTCCTGACTATGCATTTAAAACCATTGCTTTGATTGATTCTGGTGCTGATTTGAATTGTATTCAAGAAGGAATAGTTCCTAGCAAATATTTTGAAAAATCCACTAAAAGACTAAACTCTGCTAGTGGAAGCCGTTTACAAATCAAATACGAATTAAATAGTATACATGTTTGCCAGGGTGATGTCTGTTTTGATAATCCTGCTGTTCTTGTTAAGAATATGACTGAAAAAGTTATTCTTGGTCTTCCTTTCATTTGCATGCTTTATCCTTTTTCTATTGATGAAAGTGGTGTTTCAACCACTAAAATGGGTGTCGAAGTAAAATTTTATTTTGCTAACAAATTTGAAATTGATACTAGCCATTTTAATATTATCACTGCCAAAACTAAACATCTCAATTTTTTGAAACAAGAAGTTAAATACAAAAAAAAATTGCTGAACAACTTTCTGATAAATTATTACAATCCAATATTGCCTCTTTTAATACCCGTATCATTGATCTTGTCTGTTCTAATTTCCCTACTGTTTTTTGGCATATGAAGAAACACATTGTTTCTTTACCTTACATTAAAAATTTCTCTGAAAATAAAATTCCCACTAAAGCTAGACCCATCCAAATGAATGCTGAAACTTTATATTTTTGCCAAAAAGAAATTGCTGATCTACTTGCTAAAGGAATTATTCGTAAAAGTAAATCTCATTGGTCTTGTGCCGCTTTTTATGTTATGAAGAATGCTGAAGTTGAGAGGGGAACCCCTAAGCTTGTAATCAATTACAAACCACTGAATGATGTACTAGAATGGATTAGATATCCCATTCCAAATAGGAAGGATTTAGTCAGTCGTATCAGTAAGGCTATAGTTTTCTCTAAGTTTGATATGAAGTGAGGATTCTAGCAAATCCAAATTGATGATAAAGATAGATATAAGACTGCTTTCACTACCCCATTGGACATTATGAGTGGAACGTTATGCCTTTTGTTCAAAGAATGCCCCTAGTGAATTCCAAAATATCATGAATGATATTTTCAATCCCTTTAGTCATTTTACCATTGTCTACATTGATGATCTTTTAATTTATTTTAAATCTATTGATGAACACTGGAAACATTTAAATTTGTTTCTAGAAACAGTCAAACAAAATGGACTTGTTGTTTCTGCTAAAAAGATTAGACTTTTCCAAACCAAAATTAGATTCCTTGGTTTTGACATTTCTGAAGGACGGATTCGACCCATTGATAGAGCCATCCAATTTGCCGATAAATTTCCAGATATCATCATTGACAAAAATCAGCTCCAAATGTTCTTAGGTTCTTTAAATTATATTGTAGACTTCTATAAAGATCTGAGAAAACACTGTAAACCCTTGTTTGACCATTTGCTAAGCAATCCTCCCCCTTGGACTGACACTCATACTTCTCTTGTCAAAGAAATTAAAGCCCATGTCAAGGCTTTACCCTGTCCAGGAATTCCTTCAGACAATGCTTTCAAAATCGTTGAAACTGATGCTTCTGAAATTGGCTTCGGAAGTATTCTGAAACAAATTGTTTCACCAGGATCCCCCGAACAAATCGTTCGATTCCATTCTGGATCTTGGAATAAAGCTCAAATTAATTATAGTACTATTAAAAAGGAAATTCTTTCTGTAGTTTTATGCATTACTAAATTTCAATCTGATTTACTAAATCAAAAGTTTTTGTTATGCATTGACTGTAAATCTGCCAAGTACATACTGCAAAAGGATGTTGAAAATATTGCATCAAAACAAATTTTTGCCAGATGGCAAGCCATTTTGAGTGTTTTTGATTTTGACATTGAATACATTAAAGGTTCCAATAATTCAATCCCAGATTTTCTCACTCGTGAATTTTCACAGTGCCAGAATGGCCAGCAAAAAGGACAAGGAGAAGATTGAATCCAAGCCTTTGGCCCTGAGGCCAGAGACTCCCATTGCCCCTCCAGCTACCAACTCATCCATTGCACTAACCAATCATTTCTCCGCTTTCAATCTTGGTTCTCCAGCCACTTACTCTAGTGCCCTTATTTCTGATTATGACCCTTTTGTTGTTGCTTCACAAAAGACTGCTGCTCCTTTCATTAAATACGATAAATCCTCAGCTTATGTTGTTCTTCCTCACTCTGAATATTTGTTTAACATTGAACTAAACAGATCCCACATTAAATTCCCCGCTCAACTTGCTACTTCCATTGGATCCCTGAGCACCCACAGAAAACTCTTTCCTACTATACTAATATCCTACTTCAGACTAAGTCTGTCCATTTTAAACCCATTTACAGTAAAACTGATCCCCAAAAACTCATTTACCACAGTGTCTATTTTGATAAAATTATTCTTGAAAAAGAATGGGGGGAACATCCCTCGCATCTTAGGAAATTAGATAATTTCCCAATTCCTTTCTGCTATTATGATTACATCAATGCTTGGTTCAAGTTCTTCCTTTTCCAAAATTCCAAATTTGACCACTCCTGGTTCTTGAGTTTTGATAAAGAATTTGGAGGCATTCTCCCTCTCTGCTTCTCCAATTGGTGGAAAAAATTTGGTATTATCCCTGATATTCTCCCATTAAAAATTGTTGAAGCCTTTAAATCATTCAAAAATCTTTACCATACTGATGAATATGGGGCTAAGTTTCCTCACATTCTCCATTTTGCCAAAAAGTTCAAGGTTCCCTGGATCATCAAATGGCAATACGTTATTCTTGATGACAAACTGGAACGCCATTGGTATATTAAATGGTGGGATAATTACCCACGAACTAATCATTTGATTGATAATGTCAAAGCACTAGCCCAATTACCAAAAATCCAAGCTCCTCTTGCTTCTAAACCCTTAACCATTGGCAAACCTGCCCAATTAGTAACCCCCGGGCCCCAGCACCTTCCTTTCTCCTCCCAAAGCAACCACTGCCCCTGCTACTTCCTCCAGTTCTTCTAAGAAAAAATCGTCTTCGAAGAAAAAAGAGAAGAAGGAAATTTTTAAAGCATTGCTCAATTCTCTCGATGACAGCTCCAGTTTTGATGAAGATAAAAAATCCGATGCATCCTCTGAAGCAACTTTCAACCCTATACGAGATTGGTTCGAGAATTCTAGTTTTCCCGGAGACAGTGAAAATTATTACCCCGGAATTGAAGATTTATAAATTATTTGCCCTCTGTGGCACCATTGACAGCTCATTTGCCCTCCATGGCACCATCGACAGCTCATTTGCCCTCCATGGCACCATCGACAGCTCATTTGCCCTCCATGGCACCATTGACAACTCATTTGCCCTCTGTGTCACCATTAAATAGCTTATTTGCACCATTGCTACAGTTACAGTGCTTGCCGACACTACAGTTACACTACAGTGCCTGCTGACATTACAATGCCTACCGACACTACAGTATTTACTTTTACTATTTTAATTTTTTGATGTACTTTTATTTACCTGCTTGACTTTGTCTATAAAAGGACAAGTCCCCTCCATTGTAAGGCAGAAGCTTTCAACCTAAACATCTGAAATCCCTCTGCAACCATCCTGCTTCTTTCAACTTGTAATTCTTTTCGTTAATCATTAATCAAATTTACATTTCAATCTGGAAATTCTTGCATCATGTTTATTTTAATTGCAATTACCGCCTTCATGGCCGGTTCTACTGCTTTATTTTCATTTATATATATATATATATATATATATATATATATATATATATATATATATAGTAACGTGTGATGTGTGCCAAATATTGCATATTTGGACCCCTTAATTTACTTGTGTTAATCCTTTAGTTGTGTTATTATCTGATGTTCTGTGTTAGTTTTGTGTTTTTAGTATTTTGTAGGTGTTGAAGAAAAACTACTTTTTGGAAGAAAACATACTTTGAGAAGACCTAGATGATGTGGTTAAGTTTAACCAAATCCAAAAAATGGGTAAATCGGATTAAGGATAAGATTGGATAAAATTTCGAATTGGATTCAAATTCAGATTCTACACGTCTCAGTATTTTGACCATAACTTTTCGTTCACATATCTGATTGAGGTGATTCAAGTGGCGTTGGAAAGCTAACTCAAAATAATACAATTCATTGTGAAATAGGATTTTCCTAATTCGGACGTTTATTATTCCAAAATCGTCCCGTAATTAAATGGTACAAACCTGGACGAATTGTATCCGATTTCAACTTGTAAAACCCTAAGTTTTAGGTCTATAAATAGGGAATTATCAGATTAGTTGAGGGGGCTACGAATTTGAAGATTGCAGAGGAGAAAGAAGAGAGTTTAAGGTTTTCCTAACTTTTGAATCTCTACTTTGTGATTCTTATTTGTAAGTACTCGATTTTACATTACGAATTCAATTAATTTTGTTTTGTCTTTCAATAACATGAGAGGCTAAACCTTCAACTAAGGTTGAAGATGAAGCCTCACTTATGATTAGCAACTTTGTTTCATGTATGTAATATTTTCCAATTTAATGGTTTAATTGCTCTATTGTTTTACTTCTAATCAATTGGATTGAATAACTCCTGGATATCTTTTGTGATTCAAGGATACACTTGATGATTTAAGATTATTCAATATAATTGATTGCTTGGTTTTCTTTGTTAAAAATTGGATTTCCCCTGTGATTTATTCTCTGGATACAATTGATGTTTTGATAAAGATTGGATATTTTCTTGTGATTTACGGATACAGTTAATGATTTGATCGAATATTGGATTTCTTTTGTGATTTGGGTTATGAATGGATACATGGGATCTTTTGATTAATTCTTTGAAGCAATAGTAAAACAAACTTAAGATTTATATGTGAGAACTTTGGGGAATATTATAGATCATGAAATTATGTTGTTATGAATTTGTGAGTGCGGATTCCGAAACCTTAGTGCTTCGTCATAAGATTTCAATCACTTTAAATTGCTCATGCTTTGGCTTTTTCATTCAAACAAAAAAAAACTCTCAAAAATTTGGAACTAGACTAGGGTTTAATTAATTTAGATTTAAAATTGTTTTCAAGAATACAATTCCTATGGGTTCGATCTCGCACTTGCAATCCATTAACTACAATTGATTCGTGCTCTTGCGAGTTAAATAAATTTGCACAACAACGTGCTTATGTGGCACGTTACTACAAGTCCTCGGGAATATGCTAGCTAGACCTACAGCCAACTTTCTTCTTCCTCTCCTTTTCTCTTTTCCCCCTCTTTTCTTCTCCCCCGCGTGCAGTAGTGTTTCTCTTCTCTACATTAATCTAAAATTTTCCAGCTCTTCTCTCACAAATCCCCCTTCTCTTCATTCTCTCACCTTCTCTTCTCTTAGCTTTTTTTTTTTGGATTTTCTGATCAGCTACCTCTTCCTTCTCAATCAACCACCACCATCAATCTGCTCTCTCTGCCGGCGACATCATCTCCGGCCGGCAACTCACCAGCAATGCACTTCTCACACATTTTTCGGCCATGTCTTGCCTTATCACCAATTATATATATAATTTTTTTTTTTATAGTATATATTTATAGTTTTTTTCTCTGCATTGTATATAAATATGATCAAATTTTTTTTGTTAGCTAATTCACTTATTAATTGTTTGAAATATATTATTTTTAGGGTCCATGCATGTTTGTATGATAGGTTCGTACACAGGAATGTCGGATTGTTCAATATGAGCATGCATGCAAAATATTTATATCAACATTTTTAGGTAAGTAGTTTGAAATTACCTAAATTTTTTATTTTGTGTAGGTTTTACAAACCTATTATATAAATGATCATTTATATAAAAAATAAAAATTAGAAAATAGATTTATATAAATGATCATTTATATAATAAATAAAAATTAGAAAATAGATTATATAAATCATTTATATAAATGATTACAAAAATAATCATAAAAAATATAGAATACCTAGGTATACCAAGGTAGTTAGATGAATTTTATTTAGGGTCCCCATATGAAGTTCAAATTATGTAACTTTTTTTTTTTTTTTTTTTTTTTTTAAATTGCAACAAAAACATAACTTAAATTTACTTTATTTAGGGACCCCTAACAAATTATGCTTTTCAATTTGTTTAATATAATTTGGTTTAGGTTTTGCAAATTTATATTAAAGTACATGTTATTAAATAAACAACGAACGTAGATTTTTTTTTAAGTACGGTAACTATGACAAATGGTTTTCATTTTGTATTATAATGTGGTTTAAGGTTTGAAAATTTAGATTTCGTAAATTACATAAAATAGATAAAGATAATAAAAAAATGTCTTGAAAAAAAAAACAATTAACCTAGAAATATTTTATTTAGGATCCCCGTAACAAAGGGAATATAAAATAGGAAAATATAAAATGTAGATTATGTTTAGGGTTATAAAAAACCTATAGGACACAAACCTATATTTATTTTATTTAGGGTTCAAATATATACATAACAAATGCATTTAAGTTTTGGGCTTCAATTTTCTATTTGGGTTACTTGCCAATTTACTTTATGTAAATTTTAAGCAGAAAAAAGAAAATAAATAAACAGGAAAGAAAAGAATAACAAAAAAGTAATGAATCTAGTTTTACTTATTCACCATTAGGGTCCCCATAGGCCATAGTAATGCATTTATATTTAAGTTTAGTGTAATTCTTATATATTTATATTTCTAATGTACGTAGTAACACTATGGACAAGAGTTGGATGAAGAAGTCTAGGGATATGAAGGAATACAGAGACGGATTTAGAGCGTTTGTGGACTTCGCAATTAGGAACTGTGACACTCCAGACAAACTTATTGTACGCACTTGTAAGACGTGTCGCTGTAATAGGAGACACCCCCCAGGTTTGGTATACGACCACTTGACAGAGGGGGAAAGGAATGTGGCCCCAATACACATATTGGATTTATCATGGTGAGAGATCTGTTCGAGCTCCCGTTGAAGGCTCGAATTCATCACGTCTGGCCACAGCTGCAAGTCCAAGTACTAAACAAGGTGGAAATATGCACTCCATGTTGCGTGATGCATTCGGCATGCACGAAGTTAGAGATGGCAATAGTGAGCCTTGGGTTGAGGTGCATGGAGAGGAAGAAGACATTGTGCATGACGAAGCCGATAGAGGTGATGTATGAAAGTACGAGGAATTGCTTAAAAAGGCAAACAAACCGCTTCATGATAAGACCAAACATAGCAAGCTGAGTGCTACTGTACATCTGTACAATTTGAAGTGTGTGGGTGGAGTTAGTAACACGATATTCTCATGTTTCCTCGAGCTACTCAATCAGTTGCTGCCTGCAGATAATGGAGCTTTGTCAGTTAATACATATGAGGCCAAATGGTTTCTAAGGGACATGGGACTCAAGTATGAGAAGATTTCGGATTGTCGCAATGATTGTATGTTGTTCTAGAATGGCAATAAGGACTTAGAGTCATGTGTTAAATGTGGGAAATCTAAGTGGAAGCACGAAATTCATTTGGACAAGGATGGCCACCCCATATCGTCGAGTAAGAAGTGTTCGGTCAAGGTTTTGCGGTGGTTTCCCATCATACCACAACTACAAAGGCTTTTTATGTCAGAGCATACTGCACCCTATATGAGGTGGTATGCAGAAGGCCGCACTAAGGACGGTGTATTGAGGCATCCAGCCGACGACGAAGCATGGAAGTTATTCGACAATTTATATCCGTAGTTTTCAGAGGACAGTAGAAACTTAAGACTTGGCCTAACCTCAGATGGATTTAATCCTTTTGGAAACATGAGTACATCCTACAGTACTTGGCCTGTAATGCTTGTACCGTACAACCTGCCTCCTTCGATGTGCATGAAACAAACGTCTTTCATATTATCCCTGATTATTCCAGGCCCAAGTTCACCTGGAATGGATATAGATGTTTACATTCAACCATTAATTGAGGAATTGCAGCAACTATGGAATGTGGGGGTACGAACATTTGATGTCTCCCTGAAAATGAATTTCATGCTTCGAGTGCAACTGATGTGGACAATTAATGACTTTTTGGCATACGCGGACTTGTCTGGGTGGCCTACAAGGGGTGGAAATGCATGTCCTTGCTGTATGCATGCAACAAGGTCTAGACGGTTAAAACATGGAAGTAAGTTTTGCTTTATAGGGCATAGGCGATACTTGCCCATGAATCATCCGAGGAGGCAAAATAAAAGTACATTTGACGGTAACCAAGAACTAGAATGTGCCCCTGATGTGCCAGATGGAGATGATATTCTAAAACAGTTATAAGGGATGGTATATGGGGATGAGAGCGCCGGTAAGTCAGTTAACATTGATAATTCACATGCAAAGAGGAAGAGGACTGATAATATATTGTGGAAGAAGAAAAGTATTTTCTTTCGGTTGCCGTACTAGAAGGATAATTTATTGCGGCACAACCTCGATGTCATGCATATAGAGAAAAATGTGATGGACAATATAATTGGCACAATACTCGACATTAAGGGGAAAAAGAAGGACAACCTTCAAGCCCATAAAGACTTGCAAGAAATGGGTTTGAGACCAGCACTACATCCTTTCACAGGTGATGATGGGAGAATCTATATGCCTCATGCTTGCCACACGATGTCGAAAGAGGATGAAACTAGTTTCCTAAAAGTGCTTCGAAATATAAGGGTGCCAGACGGATATGCCTCGAATATTTCCCGATGTGTAAAGGATCGGAGAACATTGGGTTTGGAGAGTCATGACAGTCACGCATTGATGCAACAGCTTCTCCCGATTGCATTGTGTGGATCATTGCCCGGTAACGTGGTTAGACCGCTGGTTGAGATGTTTGCATTCTTCAGGGCATATGTTCAACGGTGTTGACCCAAGAAGATATGGCCCGACTTGAGGCCGGCATCTATATCACTCTGTGCAAGGTGAAACAGATATTTTCTCCCAATTTTTTCACCAGCATGGTTTGTGTTGTGGTGCATCTTGTCCGTGAATGCCAACTCGGTGGACCGGTACAGTATAGGTGGATGTATTCGGTAGAGAGGTAACATTTTCCGTAAAAAATTAAAACTAAAATTTTCTTGCCATTTATTTATTTAAAAACAATTATTAGATGTAATAATTGACTAGTTTTGATATGTAGGAGCCTCAGGGGGTTCAAATCTAGTGTGCGCAATAAAGTGGCTCCTGATGGCTGCATTGCGGAAGGCTACACAGCAACTGAGTTGGTGATGTTCTGTTTGATGTATTTAGAGAACACACCGACATTTCACAATAGGCCACAACGAATCCCGGATGGGCCTAAAGGGGCTAGAACTCGAGTCGTCCTCGACCGACTCACGTTGACACAGATTCACCGTTACATTCTGTTTAACTCAGATGACTTCCTCCAATTGCGGATGTGAGTATTGTGTAATGAAGATATGCATGCTCATATCCTGCAACAGCGTTAGTTGTGAATTAAATTTAATTGATTTTATTTGAAAATGTAGGATGCACAAGGATTCGATAAGACAAACTGCAAACAGGGGGCGAACAACGGACGATCAGTTGGAAACCCAACATTTTGAGCAATTCTGCGATTGGTATTGTGACTACGTAAGACTAATGTCATGCACACCTTGTAAATTCCATAATGTTTTCTCATTGCACTAGCTACACTTCATCATTGTATATGACTCATAGGTCAATTGTTCGGACGATCGACGTAGGAAGGATATGGGTGACAAACTAGTAATGCATTGTAGAAGGCCGATGGTCTCAGCAGATACTTGAGGTGGAGTGTTACGACCAGACAAAGTATGTTATGTTCAAGTGTAATTGGGCGGACACCACAAGGGACTTAGGATACAAGGTGGACAAGTATGGCATAACGCTTGTCAACTTCAAAAACCTTGTCCATAAGGGGGAGCTGATTAGTGATGAGCCATATGTACTAGTTTCCCAAGTGAAACAAGATGACAGGAACCCATATTGGGCTTGCGTAGTGAGGACTAAACCTAGAAACGTATACAAGTTGGTCAGGGTCAAGTGCCTAATGATGATCATGCAAACTTTCACAAGAGTGAGCCACTAACTTTAAACAATAATCAGCTATACGATCCGCATGATAACATCCAATATGTTCGGCCCAACTTCGCACCAATTGAGGCATATGTCATTCCATATGAATTAAATATTTTACATTTATTGGTTTGTTGTTATTTATTTGTGCATTGAATGGCAATTTTTCGTCATATAAGCGGTGAATATTTCTTACACTATACATATAACTAATTGGGTGCGTGCTATATTTCGTAGGTTGATATGAGTACTCGGGGGAAGTCAAGAGGATGGAGAGGAGCTTCTTCGAGGTCGAGAACGTACCATGGCCTCACCGACAGTGAGTCGCAGGAAGCTGCTATGCTACTCCTATAGCAATCAGGCTATCAGTGTTGTGCAAAAATATACCTAAATTAATAGGTAAATAATTGTACGTTTTACCTGCAAGTGAACAAGGTCAACATGGTAGTATAGGGTGCAAGTACAGGATCATTCCCACGAGGATTGCTGAATTTATGTTCAAAAATAAATTCCTTAAGCAAAAGCAAACTAAAATTGATTGTTGATGAGATGATAATAAAGGATAGGGCTTTGATATCCACCACTAATTATGTTAAACTAGTATATCAATATGCCAATGCTTTGATCAAGTTATGCATATTTAATGTTTGCCAACCTAAGGGTTAAACCCTAACTCCTTAAGCTATTGATTTCCCTAAGCAACAAATTAGACACTTGGTCCATGCTCTAACTCTTTTCTTTCCTAAAGGATTTAGCATGGTCTATACTAAGTTGTTATTTAGAAAAGCATATGTTCTATGAAAATTGACAAACACACAAGGCCTAGGGCATGGATACATACTCCCAGTTCCCTATGTTGATTAACCCAAGAATCCGGTGTGGATATCTCTTGTTACTTATGTTAAACCGAGGACTTGGTCATCCAAATTGATCTAACTAACAAGTCCATACAACATGCACATGTTGATCAGGCATACACATATGAGGAATTCATGTAAACAGGTATTAATCAAGTTAAATAGCACAACATGATCATCACAAGGCGCCAATATTGAAATATTAATTTAACATAATTAGGGCTTCAATCTAGTCCTACTAAGAAAATTAGCTACACATATAATTGATGTTAAGCATCTTCATAAAATAAAAACAAGGAAAAGAATAAACCCGAGACTTGAACTTGAGAGCTCCTATCCTTCTCTTCCTCCAAGCCTCCCTATTCTAAAGGCTTAAGAGTCTATTTATAGGCTTTAGAAGTCCCTGGAAAAGTAGTAAACCCTAGGAATATTACAATAGGGACATTGTAGTCGCCACTTGGAGTTGGACAAACTCTAATATGGAAATAGGGACATTGTAGCCGCCACTTGGGATGTCTCCTACGCATGGGTGCGCTCGATCGTAACCCGTGCGCGCTCAATCGCACATCTGCGATCGATGCCTCTTTTGGCCTGCGCTCGATTGCTCTTGGCTTGGCTCGTGCAGTGTCTTCTCTGATGTTGCACTCGATCGCAAGTACTCTGCGATTGATCGCAATACCAAGGAGTTCCAAATTTCCATCCTCTCCTTTTTGAACCCAAATCTCCTAGTTTTTCTTCATTTTGTTCCAAAAGCCTGTAAAATAATGAAAAACACAAGAAGGAAGTAAAATGGCCTAATTAACCAAAACCAAAGGATTAAAACATGCAAGATAAGGGCTGAAAATATGAATATTTTAGCACTTATCAATCTGAGGGCACAATTTTTTGGGTCGAGATTCCGTCATGGCCTTACGGACAGTGAGTCGCAGGAAGCTACTATGCTTCTCCAGCAGCAGTCAGGGTATCGACCGATACTTTCGGAGCATGTGGAAGCGCAGATACCTGCGAGAGACGATTATGTCTTCGACATTCCTGACACTTCGGCTGAGTTAGCCCAAATACTCGCAGATCAATCCCGTCTGACAGGCCTTACCTAGTTTGGGTATCAATATGAGCCTAGTCCTCGCGACCCTGAGGCCCCCATGCATTTGCCATCCCCGCCACCCACATTGACCCAGAGGGGTATATTGCCTCACGGCTTTTTCGATCAGCAACCACATAGCGGCGCACCTGTGAATGATAGTGAGACACAGGCCACCAAAGACATAGATGATGGGATAGGTGACGCCCACAATGAGCAGCACGATGACCTTGCTTGGCCAGTATTGGCTGTTGACCAGGTTCGTATGATAGGTATGTATGTATGCTATTCCGAACCATAAATATGTACGTATTTACGCTTGATGGTATATGTAGTTAATTAGTACATAAATTCAAATAATATATGTTTAACCATTTGTGTGTTAATATATACTTCATCATTGCAGATAGCGAGGGTAACTTTGAAGTGTTGATCGTAAATGACTCCCATAAGTTGTGGGACATTCCTGATGGGAAAAGGGTCGTCATGGAGTATAATGGCGCATGGTAGCCTGTAGAACAAAGTGGCAAAAAATTTAGACGGATGATGGGCAAGACTTGCAAGACCGGATCTTTTATCAGGCTATCCGACAACTAGAAGGATGTACCAGAACAATGCAAGGAGGATTTATTTGAGTCATTGATGGTAAGTGTAGATTAGATGTTCTTAATTTGTGATATGTAGCAGTTGTATATTAAATTTATTTTATACAACAAGAGCTTTAATACCCTAGTTTTTAATTGATGCAACATTACTTCTACATCATGCATGGGTCGGATATGACGGAAATTAAAAAAAACGCTTTCAGAGACATGGGCAAGAAGCAAAAGCTTTTGAGGCACAAGGAAAAAGCTCATGATTCAGAGCGACGACACTCCTGCGACAGTGGCGGCAAGGATGGGTCAGACCATTTCAAAGTACAACCCCACAGACGTGGGAATATTGTTGGTGAAATGGTGTGATCCCACTTATCAAGTAGGTCACTTCAAACTATTTGTGTTTCGTTAATTGTAATTGTTCGATGGCTTATCTATTAATAACGTCCACATGTTGTGTTTGTAGGCTTATTGTGCTCACATGAAAGACATACGAGCATAGAATTAAACACCACACTACACCAGCTCGAAGAGCATGCAAGGGTGGCACATGAGGACGTACTACTCTAACTTACACTAATTTTATATATATATATATATATATATATATATATATATATATATATATATATATATATATATATATATATATATATTGCGTAATATATATACGAACGTTTCATTGATGATTTGAACTTATTGTAGGTAATTCCTTCAGGCAAGGCTCTTATGCAAGCGAAGGCTTATATCAAGACCCATACAAAGAAAGATGGTAGCTACCCAAATCCGGTGGCCGGAGCAAGAATTGTAAGTGGCAAACACCTTGTCATGAATTTTTCTTTATGTATTAACTTATTGAGTCTTAACAATTATATATATAACAATGCTCATGTACTGGCACGGATGGAGGAGTTATTGGAAAATGACCCTACAGAACAAGTAGAATGGCCCCAGGGGACGATTAGGTGGACACTGAATGACGCTTATGCTTAGGCGCATGACAATAAACCTGAGTATATGGGTCGTGTTCGAGAGGTAAGTAAGAATATTCTGCCTGCACGCGGCACCATCCACTCATACTATACACCGTCCCAAGTACGGTCGTAGAACCGTGGTGGGACGATGGTCTAGCGTGAAGAACTTGAAAGAGCCATTGAAGCTGAGAGGGAGAAGCATAAGGAACAAATGGATGCGAGGTTGGCACAACAGAGTGAGGAGATTACTGCGGCGGTGACCGCGCGGTTGACTCAGCAGATGGCTGCTCAGATGGCGGCGTATGAGGCCCCGATTCGCAGCCTTGAGGGGTCGAGATGTATGGGGTCCGAGTCAGAGGTGGCAACTATCAGGAATCTGCAACATGCAGAGTCCCCAGCCCGAGTGATTGTGAGATCCTCAGTTGATAGCCGATCAGGTAACAATATATTCTTATTGTTTCTATTTGAGTAACACGATTATCTTACGAGATGACTATCATTTTAAGGGCTAGTAATTTTGTTTGGTAAATAAACTTTGTTCGTATCTAACACAATTGTAGATAACACAATTGCAACGTAATATGTGTAGATGACGTAATAGTAGAAGCTAAGGACGACGATCACAATGAAATCCAACACCATACACCGGCTGGACAGAAGTCTCGTTTGTCAAGACATTATACCCGTCGTTCAAGCACCCCGTGAGTATATATATAATTGAGTAGCATATATATATACATATATATAACCTGACGTGGTTAACTTTGAGAACTTTTTCTGTTGAAACTGATTCTGATTTTAAATTTGACAAATGGAACATCCCTAAGCTTGACGCTAAGGATGTTTACACTACTTCTTGGTTTAAATCTTCCTTTAAAATTTCATACTCTGTCAAAACTGTCGAACAAACTTTTGCCATATCAGGTAATAATCAAACTATTACCTTGTTTAACAAAAAATTTGTCAATGATTCTCTTGCCAAAGGTTATAAGTTTTTGCATATTGGTTTTGTTCAAGTTGCTGTCAAGCCCTTGACTCGACTTGGTATTAATGCCTCTGTTTTGTTATGCTTGCGTGATGCAAGATTTGTTGATTTTCATACTAGTATTCTTGGTATGATTCAGTCTTCTCTGTTTAATGGCCCTGTCCATTTTGATGTTTTTCCTAATATTTCTCTTGCCTTAAATGATATTCATATTTTGAAAGCTTTGACTCTTAATATCCTTACTTCTGGTTATAATATGGAAGAAGGTAGCAGACCCCTTGCTATCATCTACCGTATTCATTATAAGTTGATGAAGACAAATCTAGATCCACAAGCTGTGATCAAGAATCCAGGTGAATCTACTTTGTTAATTCAAAGTTCTACTCAGAATGCTAATATCAAAACTCCAAAAATGATTCGATGGGATGAGATTGACCTCCCCAATGAGTGGCTTTTGGAAGGTGTTGCAAAACCTTCTCGAGTAGTGAACGATGTCTCTAATCTTGATTACATCCAACAATACATGGATGGATCTGTCAAAATCAATTTCTCTGATTTAGGACTTTCGGGTAGAATCGAAAGGCCTCTATTGGTTAATGAACGAAGGAATTCTTTTGCTGGTTCCACAACCTCAGAAGGACTCCGACGTCGTGATAAAGAAGTGGATGAGTCCCTTAATGCTCCTCCTCCTCTTTACCCCGCTGTTAACCCTGATTTGAAACTCAAAGGAATTTCTACCGATTCCCAAGTTTCTTCTGCTTTTTACTCTACTAAAAATTAACCCCAAACGGATGACGAAGGTGGATCTATTTCTCCTTCTGCCTCTGATTTTAATGCTCCTCTTCCCATTACTGCTCATCATCAGTGTAATGTTATCACTGCTACTGCTCCCATCAAAGATTTCTTTTCTGTCATTGATTGGCCAGCTTTGAACAAAGATTTTTATTCTTCTGAAAATCGTACTTTATGGCATGCTTACCGTGCCAAATATTCTAAAAATGAACGAAATCTCATTAGGGTCAAATGGACTCAAATGATGATTAAGTCTCAAAAACACATTTTGTTTTTTGATTATCTTCAAAAACATTTCCCTGTCGATAATGTTTTGAATGTTGTCAAAAAGAATTTTGTCAAAGAAGATAAATCTATTGTCAAGTCTTCCCATCCTCCTCTTGAAAACACTCTTCTTTATGTCAACAAAATCATTGTTAAATGTTCTCCTTTCAAAACCCATGATGATAAGAATCCTATTAATAACGATAGGAAGATTATCGAACAAAATAATTTTGTTTCCCACTCTCTTCATATTTTAGGACAACAATTGGACCGTATCGAAGAGAAAATTCCCTCTCTCTCTTCTGATCCGAAAGTTTCCTCTTCTCCTTCAAAAATTGAAAAACCCCTGATTTCTCTCCCTGATTTGAAAAAATCTTCTGGTTTGAAAATGACTTCTCAAATGAACCTTGAGAAAGTTAATAAATTGCTTTCTGAGTTAACTACTACTCGTGCCAGTTATTCTAGACAGAATTTTGGCATAAAAAAAGTTTCCTCTTCTGATTCTGAAACTTCTTCTCAGGATTCTGCTGATTCCGATATTCGAATCCTTGAAGAAAACTTTGGTAAGGTTGAAATGGAGCCAAAACTCCAAAGGATCTTTGACGAATCTAAACCCTTTAATCTTACAAAGAATTTTTATTCAAAACCCACTCCTTATGATTTACAATTTGAGGAAAGGTTTCTCCAATCCCAATTCTCTGTGTTTGCTGATAAATTGTATGAATGGAATATCGATGGTTTATCTAGCAAGAACTGCTTAATAAGATGAATCACATGTCCATGGTTGCTAACGCCTATCTCACTAATCACAATAAAAGTCAAGCTGATATTGTGGATTTACTTGCTACTGGTTTTTCTGGTACTCTTAGAAATTGGTGGGACAATTATCTCACTGAACTAAGAAGAGATCAGATCAGGAAAGCAGTAAAGAGTGATGAAGAAGGACTACCCATTTTCAATGAACAAATTGGTATGGGCGAACCTGATGGTGTTAACACTTTGATTTATACAATTATCAAACATTTTGTCGGAACTCCTTCCAATATTACTTCTCGAATTTCTGATTATTTGAATAATCTTCGATGCCCTACTGTCTGACTATAGATGGTATCAAGATGTCTTTCTTTCCCGTGTCATGGTTAGACCTGATAGTCAAAAACCTTATTGGAAAGAAAAGTTTATTGATGGATTGCCTTCATTATTTGCTCACAAAGTTAAAGATGAATTGATCAGTACTGACACTGGTCTTATTGATTTTGAAAATTTGACTTATGGAGATTTATTCTCTACTATCAAAAAACTTGGTATTAAGATGTGCATCGATCAAAAGATGATCAGACAGAAGCTTAAGAACGCCAAGAAAGTTAAGTATGAAATGGGAAATTTCTATGAACAGTTTAGATTACCTCCTATTGCTCCCTCCAGAACACAAAGGAAGAAATCTAAAGCTTTCATGAAATCACCCCCCTCCATATTACAATAGCCACAAGAAAAGAAAATTTAACAAACCTAAATTTTCTAAACCTCCTAAAAAGAAAGATTCTAAATTTGAAAAATATTTTTCTAAAAATAAATGTTTCAATTGTGGAGAAACAGGACACTATGCTGACAAGTGCCCAAAACCTCCCAAAAAGATTAAAAAAGAGATTAATGCTTTAAACATCAATGACGATGATAAGCAAAAAATCTTAAGAATTTTTCAAAACAATGCCTTTTCTGATTATTCTTCTGATAATGATTTTCTATCTTCCTCTGATTCTGATTATCGCTCTGCCTCTAATATTTCTGCAAATTGCGTTAATATTGGTTGTACAGAATCTTGCTGCAATCCAAAGACTTGTTATGTTCTGACCAAATCAGAAGAACAAGAAGATTTGCTTCTTACCTTGATTTCAAAAATTAATAATCCTGATTTAAAAGAAGAGTATCTTAAAAAACTTAAGAAACTCATGATCAAAGAAGTTGAAAAACCTATTGGCACTAAAATCTCTCTTGAAGATACCTTGAAACAATTTTCAAAACAAAAGTCCAAGGTAGTTACTGTCTCAGATTTGCAGCATGAGATTAGTATCATCAAGAAATATATTGTCAACTTGCAAATTGCCTTGCAAAATGTTAATATTGAGAACAAAGATTTACAACAAAAGCTTTTGCTTTTAAATCTTAACCAACGTTTTCCAGGAAGTGTTTCTGATAACGAAACAACTGAGCATGATGATGAGGCTGAATCCAGTCATAAATCTCTGTCTAATGAAGTTAAGATTGTCAGTATGATCAGTAAAATTGTTCCTCCCAAATGGTATTCCAAAGTCAGAATTACCATTTCTCCTGATTATGTCTTTGATGTCCTTGCTTTAATTGATTCTGGTTCTGATTTGAATTGTATTCAAGAAGGATTTATTCCGAGTAAATATTTTGGAAAATCCACTCAGAAACTTGACTCTGCAAGTGGAAACAAATTGCACATTGATTTTGAATTGGATTTATTCCGAGTAAATATTTTGGAAAATCCACTCAGAAACTTGACTCTGCAAGTGGAAACAAATTGCACATTGATTTTGAATTAAATAATGCTTATGCCTATTCTGATAATATCCATTTTCATATTCCTACTATTCTTGTCAAAAATATGAGTGAAAGAGTAATTCTTGGCATGCCTTTTCTTGCTTTGCTTTATCCATTCTCTGTTGATGAGATTGGTGTTACAGCTGTTAAATTTGGTATTAATATTCAAATACATTTTGCTTCAAAATTTGAAATTGATGTTAATAGGTTGGATATTAAGTCTAGGCAGTCCTCAGATCTAGAGTTAGACAAGGACCCTATTCCCATTAGAGTTTTATCTTGCCTAAACACCCCCCTAACGGTTGTGTTTTCCCAGAATTCTTTGTTTATACCTATCCCCAACACATGGCACATATTATTATTTTTGATTTGCAAAGAATAATTTTGACATTATTTTGCATATATTTTATAAAAATTTTAACCATTTTGGTTCTGATTATTTTCTTTATTAATTTTTGCAGTGCCACCATGGCAAGCAAAAACGATAAAGAGAAAGTAGATTCTAAGGCTCTGACTTTGAAATCAGAGTCTCCCCTTGCTTCTTCTCTACCAATTTCTTCTATTGCCATAACCAACAGATTTTCTCCTTTCTACCCTAATTCTCAAATGTCGTACTCAAGTACACTTGCCTCCTCTTATGATCCCTTTTCTGATAGATCAAAAAATCCCTTCATTAGGTATGATAAAACGTCTGCCTATACGACTCTCCCTTATTCTCAAAACTTATTTTTTGTCGAATTAAATCGTTCTTCTTCTTCAAAATCTGCCGGAGATATTGCCCTCTCCTACTTCCCTCCAAATTTCCACTGGATTCCTGAACATCCCCATAAAAATTTGGCCTATTATTCTGCTGTCTTAAAACAAACTGATTCTGCCTCTTTCAAAGCTATTCCTGACAGAAATAATCCCCAGAAGATACTTTATCACAGTGTCTATTTCAAAAGGATTATCACTGAAAAGGAATGGGGAAATCATCCCTCTGTCGCAAAATCCCTTAACGGATTTTCTATCCCTTGCACTTATTATGACTACATCGATGCCTGGTTTAAATTCTTGCTTTATCAAACCTCGATTTTTGATCATTCCTGGTTTGTTAATTTTGACAAAAATTTCTTTGGTATCCTTCCTCTCTGGTTCTCCAAATGGTGGAACCAATTTGGCCTTCTTCCTGATATCCTCCCTCTCTAATTAGTTGACGCTTTCCAAATGTTCAAGAACAACTACAAAGTTGATTCTTATGGTTCTAAGTTTTCAACTATGCTTCAATTTGAAAAAAAAAATACAAAATTCCATGGATTTTGAAATGGCAATATCACCTTTCAGAAGACAAAATCCAAAGACACTGGTTTGTCAAGTAGTGGGATAAATGCTCACAAGTTGATTCCATTGTCATCTCTGTCAAAGAACTGTCCCAAGCCCCTAAGGCTCCTGCTCTGCCACTAACGGCTAAATCACCACTCCTGATTACTCCCAGCATTTTCTCCTCCTCAAAAGAAGAAAAGGATGTATCCCCTGTTTCTTCCCCCTCTGATTCTTCAAGTTCTTCAAAGAAAAAATCTTCTAAGAAGAAAGAAAAGATTATGGCTCTCCTTGCTGCCCTGGATGACTCTGATGATGAAGATGAAGAAAATTCTAAACCATCATCCGAAAAGCCCATTCAGGATCCCCCATATTATGAAGACACACAAGACTATTATCCCTACCCAGGGATAGAAGATTTGTGAACTAATAGCCTCATAACGGCTCTTGATTTTCAGAATTGGACCATAACGGCCACAAATTTCTCAAGAAAAAGAACTGCTACCATTCCATTAATGGCTGGTTCTCAGTTCACTGTTCATAACAACAGCAATTCACCCTTCTCCAAAAGATCTTCAACGGATCACTGTTATTTGAAGTTATTGTGCAAAACCACTATTGACTTTTACTGTTCATTGTCACGGACGACACTGTACAGGATTACTGTTTAGACTCATTGTTCACTGTTCATGTTTTGTCTGCCGACACTACAGTGCCGACAACTACTGTTCCAGATTGACTACTTTCATTGTTCCAGATTGGTGCCGAACGTGCCTCTACTGTTCACTTTCGACCGCATTAATGCGGCATCTGCTTTTACTATTTTGTTCATGATTGTATTTTGTTTTATTGAATGTAAATGGCCTATATAACGGGCTCCCTTCCCCCATTATAAGGCAGAGGTTTTAACTTCCTCAGAAACTTTCTAGCCATTCCCTTGCTTTCTTATCCTGTCTTCTCTATCACTTACTTCTGTAAGTTCTGTCACTTACTTTTGTAAGCTTTAACTAATCTGGAACAATTTCAGCTTATATCAAGCTTTGTTTATCCAGATTATCAACTGTCTTTACTATCTTAATTTCAATCCTTTATTTTGATTATACAACTGTCATTACCGCCTCCTGGCTGGTTTTACTGCTTTGATTTAAATTATCTTATTGCATGTACATCACTCTCCCCTACTCCCTGCATCTATATGCATACTGCGCTTCCTCCCCCCTTTGTTGGTATCATATATATATATATATATATATATATATATATATATATATAAACTCAAAATAATCTACTTTGTTGTTCTGGTTGGTTTGGTTGTGATTGGAGCTTTGCATAGTTAATCTTACCATATTTGTTAAAGCCGCCTCATTGAATAAATGTATATATAGATGTATATGTGTTTGTGCATAGGTCGTGCAAATATGTATGTTGAGGTTGTTTATGTGACAATTATTTGATTGTTTTCTAACTTACTTGGACATTGCTCGTCTATTAGGAGTTGATAATATTATATCACAAATGTCAATTAGTTGATTGATTGTTTGTTTTATCATTTGCAGTTAATGCAGAGAAGTTGGAAGATAATAGTCATGATAATGTTCACTCGGCTTTGGTCGGAGTAGTGTTTGTTTAAGGCTTTTGCTTTTTGTATTTGTGTATAACGTTAGTTGCATTGTATTTTACTATTTCCTACGTTGATGTGCTTATATATATTTAGAGTTGGATTATTTGTGGTAGTTGGATTGTGGTTATATATAGTTGAATTGATAGATTATTGTGATTATATATTTGATGTTGGATTGATAGATTATTGGATTTTGGATTAGATTATTGGATTGTCATTATATGTAACTCGTATATCAGGTGCCAAGCGGAGAAAAGTCTAGTATAACGACTGGAAAAAAAAAAAAATCTCTGTCATTTGATCAAATTTGTACTGATAGTTTTGTACGATTTTTTTTAATTTTTTTTTTTAATTTTTATTTTATTTTTTATAACAACTTTCTGGAAGCAAACACACTAGTACTTTGGTGCAATTTTTTTAAAAAAATTTAAAAAAATTGATCAAACATTTGATCATATTACAATCAATCGAACTAATTCACTAAGATTGATCAGATGTTTGATCAATCATTTGATCCTATCACGATCAATCGAACCAATTTACTAGCATAGATCAGATGTTTGATCGAACATTTCATCCTATCACGATCAATCGAACTAATTCATTAGGATCGATTGGATGTTTGATCGATCATTTGATCCTATCACGATCAATCGAACTAATTCACTATGATCGATCAGATGTTAATCAAATATTTGAACTTATCAAGATCAATCGAACTTATTCATTAGGATCGATTAGATGTTCGATCAATCATTTGATCCTATCACGATCAATCGAACTAATTCACCAAGATCGACCAAACATTTGATCTTATCATGATCAATCGAACTAATTTATTAGGATCAATCGGATGTTCGATCGATAATTTGATCCCATCACAATCAATCGAACTAATTCACCAGGAGCGATCAGATGTTCAATCGAACATTTGATCCTATCACGATCAATTGAACTAATTCATTAGGATCGATCAGATGTTTGATCGATCATTTGATCCTATCACGATCAATCGAACTAATTCACCAGGATCGATCGGATGTTTGTTCAAACATTTGATCCTAACACAATCAATCGAACAAATTCATTAGGATCGATCTCAATCGAACTAATTCATTAGGATTGGTCGAATGTTTTATCGATCATTTGATCTTATCACGATCAATCGAACTAATTCATTATGATCGATCTCAATCGAATTAATTCATTATGATTGATCGAATGTTTGATCAATCATTTGATCCTATGACGATCAATTGAACTAATTCACTAGGATCGATCGGATGTTTGATTGAACATTTGATCCTATCATGATCAATCAAACATTTAAATAAGAATAAGAAATATAAAACTTCAATAATAATATAAAAAATAATAATAATAATTTTTCTAAGCGTTTTAATTTAATAGGAAAATTTGTTCTATTTAAAAGAAAAAAAATATATTTATTTTTTATATAAAATAAGAATAGAAAAATAGAAAAAATTCAGCAATAATTAATATAAAAGAGATAATGACATATTATGGAGGAGAATTTTTTGGAAATAACTTTATTATATATGTAGGGTCAATAGCATCGCCTCAATATTTATTTATTTATTATTTTTTTTTTCCAGGGGTCAAGAGTGGTGACACTAAAGTCGCTGCTAATGACCATACATTAGTGGCAACTCTTACGTGTCGCCGCTGTTAACTTTCATTAGCGGCAACTTTATTAGCGACGACATTATAGTCGCCACTAATGAATTTTTTATTTTTAATTTTTAATTTTTTCTCATGTCAATAGTGGCAACCCTAAAGTCACCGCTATTGACCATTCATCAGCGGCGACACTTATTAGTCGCCACAGTTGACCATCATTAGCGGTGACTTTATGGTCGCCGCTAATGAGTTTTTATTTTATTTTATTTTTTAATTTTTTCTCATGTCAATAGCGGCGACCCAAAAGTTGCTGCTATTGACCATTCATCAGTGGTGACTCTTAGGGGTCGCCGCTATTGACCATACCACTAATGAGCTTTTTAATTTTTTTTTTTCTCATGTCAATAGCGGTGACCCTAAAGTTGCCACTATTGACCACTCATCAGCGGCGACTCTTAAAGGTCGCCACTATTGATTATCATTAACGCTAATTGAATCTTATTAGCGGCGACAATAGTCGCCTCTATTGATGTTCAAAATGATCGTTAATAGCGGCGACTAATAGTTGCCGCTATTGTTGTCGCTGCTAAATAATTATTTTTTTTATTTTTTGTGTCCATTATTAGCGGCGACCCCAAAGTCACCGCTATTGATGGGTCATTAGCGGTGACTTCAAAAAAAAGAAGTGTGAATAGTGTTGAAGGGATGGAAAAGGGTTGCTAAACGGCATCATGCTCCTATGAGCACAGCTATTCAAGATACGGTTGGTGGTGACATACAACCACATTCATGGCATGCTAAATAGCAACTAAGCTAATTAGAAGCTTTGAACTAAAGTTATGCCACAAAATAAGTACATATTACAAGGAGAAAAATATCGAGACAAACAGAAGAAATAAATCAAATGAAATCATATTAGAAAACCCCTACTAATTCTGGAGAGGAGAAAGCCAAACTGGGAAACCCTATGCAAGAACGGGGGCTGACTTGATTTTAATTTTCTCATTTGGAAGAATTGGTTCCCATTTGAACATTTTCACTGCATAATGGAGGAAGACAAGAACAGTCACTCTAGCATATTGTTTTGCTGGGCACATTAGAGGACCTACCCCAAAAGGAACATATGTGTAAGGAGAAGGCCCATTTTCTTCAAATCTTTTTGGATTAAACCTTTCTGGCTCTTCGGGCTCTTCGAAGTATTCAGAGTTCTTCTGAGTCGAACCCACACTCCAATATATCTGAAAAAATAGATAGACAAAATTTGTTATATATAATGACAAATGAAGAAGATAGATGATGAAGTAGCTAGAATAGAAGAAGGTCATTACTTACCTTCCAACCCTTTGGAATGAAATAAACATCGTAGGAGAAATCTGTCTTGGCTTCTCTAAAAGCACCTTTAACAATTGTTGTATGCCTCATCACTTCGTTCACAAAGTTCCAAGTATACTTCATTTTTTGTATGTCATCCGAACATAGCACTTCTCTTGGCTTCATTGGCCCTATGATCTCTCTTTGCTCTATCATGCAAAAGAAGTTCTACCAGCTAGTTTTGTATACATGTATGAATCAAAATAAAAACTACAAAGAGAGACATGATCTTAATTAGGGCTGGAAATTCGTGTTGGCATGTCGAGATCGTGGGTCAATACACACACGAGCCATTTAGTTAACATGTCAAATCTCTCAACCCTAACATGACTCATTTAAATAAACGAGTAACACGACACAATCCATATAACCCATTTAATAAACAGATTATTTGAACAGTTTTGACTTGTATATGAATTTAAATGTAAAAACAAAACAAGAATTTAATGAATTTTAAAAATGAATTTATATAGGTTTTAGCCTTTTATTGGTTTTCTTTTTTAATTGTAATAAAAAAAATAAAAACAAATAAAAAGGCTATTTTACTTTATACGGGTTTGCGTGGGTCACCTATAAGTTAAGCGAGTAAGTCCACAATTGATCAATTTAATTCAGGTCAACCCGAACCGACTCGAACTAGAACCTGTTAATTTTATGTCAGATTTATGTTGAATTTGCGGGTCGTATCAAAAATTACTAACCATATTCTTAATACAATACGCAAAAAAAAAATTAAATAAATAATAAATACCTCTTACAACTTCATTATAGACATGAGGCATCTCTGCAAAATATTTCGTAGAGAGAGTGATAGTGGCAGTCGTAGTGTCATGGCCCCCAAGCAGAAATGCCAAAATCTTGTCTGCAATCTCCAATTCTGTTATGAACCCATCGTGGTCACATGGAAAAGCAATCATTTGTGATAGCACTTCCTGTGTTGGAGTTGGAGACGCCAAATTATTTGCTAAGGCTTCCCTCCTCTCCTTCACAATCACATAAATCTCTTTCCTGAGAGCTTCTTCTGCTTTTATTGCATGATAAAATGGTGTACTCAGGATGTTTAAGTGTACAGATAGTTGCCTTTGGTGAGAATATTGAAGTGGCACAAAACTTGGACAATTTCTCCTTGTCATCGATGCTCATAAATAAATGGCAAGCTAAGGTGAATGTGTGCATTTTCACTAGAGGATGTACCTTAACTTTATCTTTGCCTTCCCAGTAATTCTTGAAGTGGTTTTTTCAAATGGAGTCAATTGATGCCACGAATTTGTGAGTCTCATTGAACTTGAAGAAAAAGGATATGAATTTGCTGACCTTGGCTGCATCATGTTCAATGGGTACAAGTGTTGTGGAGGGGAAGAGCTTTTGAACCGAAGGTGGCCACCAACATATGAACAATTTACCATCATTTGAGAAGATGAATCTATTTGTGATAGCGCCAGAAAATATGATGAAATTCTCACCAAGAGTACATGTTTTGAATACTTTTGAGGAGTATTTTGATGTTCTCTTTGAGACAAAATTTTCCACTGCTCCCTCTTGGTTTGCAGCAAAAAATTGAAGGGTTTCACCAATGATTGGCCAACCGAAACTTCCCGAAGGAAGTGTTGGCCGCGTGACATTTTCTTCGGTTTTATAAGCCAAGGAACAAATACCAAAAGAAATGGAAGAAGCCAAGAATAGGGAAATCAAGAAGAAGAAGAAGAGCTCCATGTTGGGTTGGTAAGTGACATTAGTTTGCTGCTTTTTATAGGATTAAAATGAAGCCCCAACATGTAAAGTTGTCAATATTATGGTACGTTCGGTACACTAATTCAATCCATGGAATGAAATAGTTATTCCATAGTTTAGTAAATCTTTTAGTCATATGAGTAAGAGCATGTTTATGATTGCATTAAGAAATAAGAATTTTAAAACCGAAAAGAGGTTTTAAGAAAAAGCTTCATTTTAAAGTTTTTTAATTTTTATTTCAAAACTATGTACCATTTTTAGAGTAAGAGCATATTTGTGATTGGTTTTGAAAAATAGAATTTTTAAATCAAAAAACGTTTTTTTGCAAAAGCTTCATTTTTAAGCTTTTACCAAAGTATTTTTTGGTCATTTTTTTTAGCTTTTTAGACTCTTAAAAGTGTTTTTCAATTATTATTTTTTTACTAAACGGATACTTTTTTCTTCAAACGACATTTTAAGTGTTAAACGCACTTTTAGACCTCTCAAACGCACACTCAAACAAGCTATTAAAAGGAAAGAATTACTTTTGGAGTTCTGTAGTAAATAGTCTAGCTTTATTGTTGGCACAATATTTCTATAGTAAAAGTATTTTTTAAATTCCTTAATGCAACCTCAAACAAACTCTAAATATTTTATAGAAATAACTATTTTTTAAAATGAGGAATAGTTAATCCTCTAAAAAAAAAAGAAAGAGTAATGGATCATAACTATTATTTTATGTTTAAAATGGCATTTACATAAATCCCCTCTCTTTTGCCAAAGTGAATATTTAGGATCAACCACATCAATGATTTTCCTGATTCATCAACCAAAAACTTTGGTGAACATGGCTCACTACCATCAATGATACCCAAAAAAATCATGAGCTTTCAAGGAGAAATTGGGAACAAATACCAAAAGAAATGGAAGAAGTGATGTAGACCACAATGCTTGGGAATATATGAGGAAGACCCAGACAAATGGTAGTGTGAAGACACCCTGAAAGATGATGACACAATCCCAGACTCGCGCTGCAGCAAAGGAGGCTCCTGGAACTGCGATCGAGCGCTCATACCCTAAAAGTGCGAGAGAAGTTCCTGATTATTGTGACCGATCCTCTCCTATGAGTACGATCGATCGCGTGATCAAGTGCACCAGGCCCCTGGAGGTGTGATTGAGCGCCCACATGCTGCGATCGAGTGCACGCAGGAACACTATGTTATTTTTCGCTGCGTTGTAAGTTTAAAACCGACTTTCTTTCCTTGTCTTGCTAGGATTAGGGTTTTTGGAGTTATTATTCCGTGTTTTACTAGTAATAGGAGTCTTGGGGCTATAAATACATGCTTATAGCCTCTAGAAAAACAATTTATGTTGATTTATCAATTTTCTCTTAAATAAGAATTACTCATAAGTGAGTTTTCTTCCTATTTTTCCTTGAGTTATAAATAGACTCTATAGTTTTGAAAAGAGTTCTTAGATCATTGATAGACTCAAGATTTAAGAATTATTTATTCATTCTTCTTGTTACTGTTTCTTTGCATCCCAGCAAGTCAGGCTGCATCAAGAAGCCAAGAATAGGGAAAGCAAGTAGTAGAAGAAGAAGAGCTCCATGTTGGGTTGGTAAGTGACAATAGTTTGCTGCTTTTTATAGGATTAAAATTATTCCCCAACATGTAAAGTTGTAAATATTTTGGTACGTTTGGTACACGAATTAAACCCATGGAATGGAATAGTTATTCCATAGTTTAGTAAATCTTTTAGTCATATAAGTAAGAGCATGTTTAGGATTGCATTAAGAAATAAATATTTTAAAGCGAAATTAAAAAGAGGTATTAAGAAAAAGCTTCATTTTAAAGTTTTTTTTTTTTTTTTTTTTTTTCAAAAGTGTATTTTAACCATTTTTAGAGTAAGAGCATGTTTTTTGGCAAAAGTTTCATTTTTAAGCTTTTGCCAAAAGTACGTTTTGGTCTCTCTTTTTTTTAGCTTTTTAGACCCTCAAAATCGTTTTATATATATTTTTTTTTTTACTAAACGGATACTTTTTTCTTCAAACAGACTTTAAAGTGTTAAACGTATTTTTAGGCCTCTCAAACGCACATCAAAACAAGATATTAAAAGGAAATAAGTACTTTTGGAGTTCTGTAGTAAATAGTCTAGCTTTTTGTTTGGCACAATATTTTAAGTACTAGAAGTATTTTTTAAGTTCCTTAATGCAATCTCAAACAGATATTAAATATTCCATAGAAATTTTTTAAAATGAGGAATAGTTAATCCTTTAAAAATGAAGAAAGAGTAATGGAATAACTATTCTTTTATGTTGAAAATGGCATTTACATAAATGCCCTCTCTTTTGCTGTGAATATTTAGGATCAACCACATCAGTGATTTTTCCTGACTCATCAACCAAAAACTTTGGTGAGCATGGCTCACTACCATCAATGATACCCAAAAAATCATCAGCTTTCAAGGAGAAATTGGGTAACCCAGTTCAAATAATTAGTGTTGTTGTCTAACTTGGAAAGAATAAAGTGGGTGATATTTACTTGATAATGAAAGGACTGAGATATTAGTGCGGTTATTAACTACCCGCCTTTTCACCCCTAGTCATTGTCCCCTTCTCGTTGGAGAAAATTTATTGCATCAAACTTGAATGAGATGGCACTTTATTGCACAATGAATTTGTTGTCCACTTGTAGGAGATGATGTTGTTTGTCTGACCCAGCTTCCATGCTGTTAAGAAAAGTACCAGATATCTACCGTAAAAATAATAAATGGTTTAGATTCATCTCCAACATATTTTAACTCAAACAACATCGTAGAGTAACATTTAATGAAACACACCTTAACGCGGTTTCAAAGGGAAGGGAAAAACACATCCAAGTTGCCTCCTACCATGAGAAGAAAAACAGATGAGGGCACCCCCATCTTCTTTCTGATCTTTCAATCTATTTGGAAAACAAATCTAAACAAATATTATGGGTTGGTTCTTATTTGTGTGTTTGATTTTGAAATATATATGTATCAAGGGAGAGACGGGAAAAGTCTTCCTTCTAAAATTACTCTAAACAGCCCCTTGTGCATCAAAAAGACATGATAAGTCTATTGAAGTTTGAATGCGATGGTACTTTATTGCACTTTATTTGGTATGTGAGTGCATAGTTGTGTTTATTAATTTATCATGGTGGGCCTATGTTTGGGAGACATTTGAAATATCTAATAAATTGTACTAAAGTATGGTGGGTCTATGTCCACTTAATTCTATGAGATTGACGAAGAGTTAGAATTACATCTTGTATTATAGCCAGCCCTAGGTTTCCTGTATAAGTTTTCTCCTAGAGAGAAATCCTAGTGAGAAAAAACAGACCTGTGAGATGATGCATGTTGTTTGTCCACATAGTACATTACAGTTTGTAAGCTAGGCACAAGGAGCCCATCTATATCAAAAGGATATGATATAATTCACTACAAAAAAACAATTTTTTCCTCACTGGAGTTTTCTGACGTGTCAAGGTGTCTGACACGTCAAAAACCTTTTCTGACGTGGCATTTCTGACGTATGTTGAATGTCAGGTATAAAGGAGTCAGTAAATTTTTTTTTTTCTGACGTGTTACTGTTTAGCATTCTGACGTGTCAAGAAAATTTATTGACGTGTTAAAATATAACACGTCAGAAATTTCCTGATGTGTCAATTTGCAAATTAAAAAAAAAAAATTTTAAAAAAAAATTTTCCTGGAATTTTTTTTTCAATTAAAAAAATTTTTTAATTTAATTTAATTTTTTTTTTTTTTGTAATTTCTCTGCACGGCAACTCCCTCACGCATTGTTAGAACACTAAAAGAGTTCTTAGAGAACGTGATTTTGCGGAATGATTTGTGCTGCTTTCTCATTAAGATTAAATAGAACAGAAAATACAAATATAATCCATCACCAACTTTGATAACATAAGTTGATGTAAATTCAAAAACTAATAACATAATCCTAACATAAGACTTAAAACTAATCTGAAATTAATAACAAGAGAACAAGAGAAGTAGAATGCAAATAGATGACTTAAAGATAAGGAAAGAGATGTAGTAAAACTAGAAGACTAGAGATGTAGTAAGACTAGAAGACTTCAGCAGTAACAGAAACTTCAGGGACTTCTTCAGCAATATGTTTAACATGCCCCCTCAAGCTAAAAGGGGATGAAATCACTTGGAGCTTGGTCTTGAGATAAAGGAATCGAGCTGAAGATAAACCTTTTGTAAAAACATCTGCAATTTGGTCGGCTGTGGAGATGAAAGATACTATGATGTCTCGGTTGAGGACTTTTTCTCTGACGTAGTGATAATCAACTTCGATATGCTTTGTTCTAGCATGATAAACCGGATTGGCAGCCAAGGATAGTGCACTTACATTGTCACACCAGACAACTGGAGCCTTTGGAAGAGGAATTTGTATCTCTTGAAATAACATTCGTAACCAAAACAGCTCAGTAGTAGTAATTGCGAGCAATCTATACTAAGCCTCTGTGCTTGATCTTGAGACCACAGGTTGTTTCTTTGAACTCCAAGAGATTAAGCAATTACCAAGAAAAATTGCAAAGCCAGAAGTGGATCTCCTGTCATCTGGACAGCCAGCCCAATCAGAATCACAAAAGGCATTCAGTTGAAGGTTTGTGCGGGAGTAAAACAAGCCATGATGGAGGGTGTTCTTGAGGTATCTGAGAACTCTCTTAGCTGCTGACCAGTGAGTAACAATTGGATGATGCATATGTTGACAAAGCTGATTCACAGAAAAGGCTATATCAGGTCGAGTTAGAGTGCAGTATTGAAGAGCACCTACTACACTTCTATACTCAAAAGGATCAAGCAGGGACTCTCCATTCAAGCTGGACAACTGAGAACCAGATGAGCATGGGGACTTTGCAGGCTTTGCTTCTGTCATCTTGGTTCTATGAAGAATGTCAGTAACATATTTTGCTTGGCAAAGATGAAGCCCTGTAGAGCTTCGAGTAACCTGTATGCCAAGAAAGAAACTTAGAGAGCCTAAGTCTTTAACAGGAAATTCCTGCTGCATTTGCCCAATAATCTTAGTAATCAACTGAGGATGTGTCCCTGTAATAATTATATCATCCACATATATCAACATAAAAACTTTAATGTTGCCAGTGAGAAAAATAAATAAAGAAGTGTCAACTAGAGAGGCAGTGAAGCCTATATCAAGTAAGTAGCAAGACAATCTATGAAACCAGGCTCGAGGGGCTTGTTTGAGACCATAGATTGCCTTTTGCAGTTTGCACACCATTTTAGGATTCTCCTTATCAACAAAACCTTTTGGTTGTTCCATATACACTTCCTCATTGAGAGAGCCATGAAGAAATGCATTAGAGATGTCCAACTGTCTAATTACCCAGTTGAAATGGACTGCCAAAGCTAGTATAATTCTGATGGTGGAAGGTTTTATGACTGGACTGAAAGTCTCAGTGTAATCAACTCCAGAGGTTTGTTCAAAACCCTTTGTAACCAGTCTAGCTTTAAATCTGTCTACTGCACCATTAGACTTCCTCTTGATCTTATACACCCATTTGTTATGAAGAACATGTTGGTGAGGTGGCCGAGGGCACAAAGTCCATGTTTTGTTGGAGAGAAGTGCCTTAAATTCAAGATTCATGGCATCTTGCCACCTGGGATCAAGAGCAGCTTTACTATAGCAAGTTGGTTCTGACTCGGGTAACACAGTATGAAAACTAAGTAGTGGATATCTAGAGGAGAACATATTGTAGTCAGAAAAGGTTTTAGGTTTAAGGTTTCCTGTTCTAGACCTGGTAGTCATTGTGTGAGATGGTTGAAGAGGAGATTGGGCAGCAGCTATTGAGGTAGGGTTTGGTGCTACAGAAGTGGATGAGTGTTGATCTATTGAGGGTGGATTTGAGAGGAGATGTGACCTAGATCTGGTAAGCATAGGATGCGATGGCTGAATATCTTGGGTTGCTGCAGTAGCAGCTGGTTCATCAACAGGAATGATTGGTGCAGTAGGTGATGAGTCAGTAGTGGGAGGAGGTTGAGTGGCAAAAGGAGTATTTGCTGATGAGCTTGGACAGGGGTTAGTATTGAAAGTAGACAAAACAGGTAAAGGGAAAGGAGAATCACCTTGTGCATGCAGCTTGGAAGGAAATTGTGCAGCTGCAAGATCCTTAGCTGGAAAAGAAGTCTCATCAAACACAACATGTCTTGATAGGTAAGCTTTGTTTGTAACTGGATCAAGACATTTATAACCTGCATAGTTGTAACCTAAAAAGATACAAGGCTTAGATCTATACTCAAGTTTATGGGCATTATAGGGCCGGAGCAATGGGTAGCATAAGCAGCCAAAGACTCTAAGTCTTTGGTAGTCAGGAGCTTTAGAATAGAGTTTAGAATAGGGAGACATATTTTGAAGAGTGGGTGTAGGCAACCTATTAATGACAAACACTGCAGTAAGAAAAGAATCAACCAATATTTATTTGAGAGGTGAGAGTGGGCTAATAAGGTTAAACCAGTTTCAAGAATGTGTCTTAGTTTTCTTTCGGCAAGACCATTTTGAGGGGAAGTATAAGGGCAGCTTTTTCTATGTTCAATTCCATTTTTTTTTAGGAAAGTTTGGAAGAGATGGGATGTGAACTCTCCTCCTCCATCAGATTGGATTGCTTTAATGGATGTAGAGAATTGTTTTTCAACTAGAAGTTTAAACTTGAGGAATGTATCATAGGTTGCTGATTTTGTGTGTAGGGGATAGATCCAGGTGAATCTTGAAAAATCATCCACAAAAACAATATAATATTTGTATCCACTGATTGACAGTACTGGAGAGGTCCAGATGTCAGTGTGAATAAGTTGAAGAGGAAATAAAGAGACACGGGTAGATGGAGAAAAAGCTTGTTTCTTACTTTTACCCAATTGGCAGGAACCGCAAAGCAAATTTTTATTGAAATTTGAATCTGAAACATAATTTGAATGCGAAATAGGTAAATTGTTATCTCGAACAACTCGAGTAACTACATCATTAGATGGATGACCTAACCTAAAATGCCATACTAAGGATGATGTTCTTATTCCTAATAAAGCTATAAAAGACTTGTTGTTGTTGTTGTGAGACTTCCTGCCCAGCTTGAGAGGATACATGCCATTGTCACTCTTCCCTTCCAAGAGGATTGCCTTTGTCTGAAGATCAATGATAAAAAAATGAGATGAGGTTAGAATAAAGTAGCAAGAATTATCTACACAAAAGCGTTGAATTGAGACTAGATTTGCAGCTGATTCAGGACAGTGTAAGACATTATTCAATTTAAAACTAGAATTAGAATGAGGGGCTTGAAGAGTTGTAGAACCAGAATTTGCTATGGTAAGAGCTGTACCATTCCCCAAGGCAACAGTGTCATGTTGTTGAAAAGGTTCCTGAACATTAAGGTTCTCCAAGTCTTGAGTAATATGTGTGTTGGCGGCACTGTCAGCAAACCATTGAGGGTCTTCAAAGGCATCGTTGGATTGCGCCACCATTGCTGCCAATTGAGGAGGAGGGTATCTTCCTTGATAGGAGTAATCCATCCTATAGTAGCAATCTAGTGCTTGGTGGTTGACTCTTCCACATATTTGACATGGCATGCGAGATGGCTGCCTAGTGCTAGGAGTTGGCAACAAAGCAGGTGTATTATTGTACCTTGGAGTAGGAGCATAAGTAGGAGTGTTGTACCTTGGTGCAGGGGAATAAGGAGACCTTGGACCAGGAGGCCTGCTGTACCTTGGGGCTGTGGTGAATGCAGGGGCAGCAGCAAAAAAATTGGCAGCAGGGGGTCTAGAACTGAAATTTCTGGGAGGATACCCACCACGGTTCTTGGATGATTTCTGACCTTGTTTCTGTGTAAACAAGGCAAAGGTTGAAGTGTCAACTGTTGAGGCTTGCTGTTGATTGATCAATGTTTCATGATTGATGAGTTCTTCTTGGAAATCATCAAGAGAGAGTTGTTTCTCTCGGGTTAGGAGGGAGACAGTGGTGACAAAGCTGTTGAAGGAGGGATTGAGGCCATTGAGAAGGAATGAGATGAGGTCCTCATCAGAGATAGGTTTTCCCACAGTAGCTAGTTGATCAGACCATACTTTGGCTGATTGAATGTAGTCTGAGCAGGTCAAGGAGCCTTGGTGAAGACTCAGTAATTGTCTTTTGAGATTGGCAATTCGAGACCTAGAATCATTAGCAAACCTGGTTGCTAGGGCTGACCAGACTTGTTTGGAAGTATCAAGTCCATAAACTGTGGACAAGACCTTCTCAGATAATGTGACATTGATCCAACTTAGGATGCATTGATCCTTTCTATTCCAGATGGTGAATTCTCGATTGAGGGTTTCTTTACCATTGTCATCAGTGATAAATTAAGCAGGGCATGGTTCGGTTCCATCCACGATGCCTAATAATTCATGGGTGCGCAGGATAGGCATGAATTGAGTTTTCCAACCAAGATAGTTTGGACCTTCAAGTTTTCCATTGAATTAAGAAAGGGTAGGTGGGGAAAAAGAAGGAGCAGAAAAGGAGGTATTGACTGCCATAGAAGAGTTGTTTGTGTGATGCAGAAGAAGAAGAGAAAAGAAAAGACAGCAGCTTAAGAAAGAAGAGCTATGGGGCGTATGCCTATAATGGCTCTGATACCATAAAAGAGTTCTTAGAGAACGTGATTTTGCGGAATGATTTGTGCTGCTTTCTCATTAAGATTAAATAGAACAGAAAATACAAATATAATCCATCACCAACTTTGATAACATAAGTTGATGTAAATTCAAAAACTAATAACATAATCCTAACATAAGACTTAATACTAATCTGAAATTAATAACAAGAGAACAAGAGAAGTAGAATGCAAATAGATGACTTAAAGATAAGGAAAGAGATGTAGTAAAACTAGAAGACTAGAGATGTAGTAAGACTAGAAGACTTCAGCAGTAACAGAAACTTCAGGGACTTCTTCAGCAATATGTTTAACAAACACAAGATAATCTGGGACTCTCACATTCAAAACCTATAGATAATTCCAAGTAGTTATTATTTGTAATTAGATTTCATTATGATCTCTTATCTCTTATCTTTGTATATTTGAATTTCATCTCTTATCTATTCTCTTCAATAGTTATCTCTTCATCTTTGTATATGTAAGTTTCATTGTAACAAGGGCTCTTGTATGATTATATATATCAATACAAACCACCAAGAGTGGTATGCAATTCAAAGCAATTCAAGTAGAGTTTATTTAGAGTTCGTTTATGGTATCAGAGCATAAACAGACTAACGTCTAGCTCAATGACAAAAGTCGAAATTTCTTCTACCTCCATAAGTGCACCACCATCACCACATCTACCTTCCAATCAGCCACCACCACCTATCAATCCATTACCACCCATCAATCCACCACCTTTGAATCTGGCTCCCTTATACAGCATACCAAATATGTCTCATACTCTCTACATCAAATTATCCAAGGATAATTTCACCTCTTGGCGCACACAAATTTTGGCTTTTCTCCGAGGCCAAGATGCTTACGGTTTTGTGGATGGCACAACTCCACCACCGAAGCAAACAATTCCCAACCCCAACATTGTAGCAAATGCGCCGAAGACCATCCTCAACCCTGACTACATGCAATGGGTTTAGAAAGATCAAATAATATTGAGTGTTCTAATTTCCACACTCACCGAACCATATGTGGTTCATGCCGTGGGATGTGCTACTGCCCGTGACCTTTGGGTAGCCTTGATCAACATGTTCGGTTCGCAATCTTGTGCTCGAATCATGCAGACTCATTATCAACTTGATGCATCAAAGAAAGGTCAATCCTCCATCACTGAATATTTTTAGAAGATCAAGAATCTGAGTAATACTCTTGCTGCTGCCAGACAACCTCGCAATGATTTTGAAAGCGTATCTTTTCTTCTTGCTGGGCTAGGATCTAAATATGATCCTTTTGTCACATCTGTTACCACAAGGGTAGATCCTTTATCTATGGATGAAATATATGGCCATTTATTGGCTCATGAGCTGAGAATTGAGCAAACTACACCCACTGCCGAGATGCTTATTCCCTTTGCAAATTATTCTAACCGGTCTAGCACACCACGTGGAAGAGGATTCCGTGGGAGGAATGTGTTCACTGAAGGACGTCAAGCATACCGTGGTCGCACTGCTTTTCTAGCTCGTGGACGTGGGTCCTTCTTCTCCAACCAATTTGCTCCAGCCCGTCATATTTGCCAATTGTGTGGCAAAACGGTCATCTTGTAGCTCGTTGTTATTCTTGTTTTGATGCCTCATTCTAGAACGAATCAGCCCTCTCCATCAGTCAATCCGGATGAGGATTGGTATCCGGACACGGGCACATCTCATCATCTAACTCATGGGATGAAAAACCTCAATCTCACATCGGAGGAGTATCACGGCCCAGATCTCGTTCGCATAGGCAATGGTTCAGGTTTGTCTATTTCTCATACAGGATCAGCAACACTATTCGTTCCTCATCGTATTTTTTTGCTTAAACAAATTTTACTTGTGCCTAAAATTTGTAAAAATCTATTGTTTGTTCGTCAATTTGCTCATGATAATGATGTATTCTTTGAATTCCATTCATCTTATTTTGTTATTAAGGATTGTCGAACAAAGATTCCTCTTCATCATGTCCAACTTAAGAATGGTCTCTGCCGATTCTAGAAGTCATCTCCCCAGTCGTCAATAAATCATGCCTTAATTGGTGAACGTACATCTGCGACTCACTGGCATCAATGTTTAGGTCATCCAGCTTTTCTTGTCGTTCAACACATTTTATCTAAATTTAGTCTTCCAATTACCACAAATAAAGCTTTTCCACCTTGCTCCGCTTGTTCGGTTGCGAAAGGACATTAGCAACCGTTTTACAATTCCAGCACTAAATTTTGTAATCCTTTAGATTTAATTTTTTCGGATGTTTGGGGACCGTCCCCTGTTATTTCAATAAATGGGAATCGGTATTATGTCTCATTTGTGGATGCATTTTCTAGATTTACTTGGCTCTTTCCAATTCAAAATAAATCTGATGTTATGTCCACCTTTCTTAAGTTTCAATCCATGGTTGAGCGCTTATTCAATACCAAAATCAAAAGTATACAATCAGATTGGGGAGGTGAATTTCGTCCTCTTACAAAATACTTTCAATCAATTGGCATAAATCATTGTTTATCTTGTCCTCATACTCATTAACAACAAGGATGTGTTGAGTGCAAGCATCGTCATATTATTGACACCACCCTTGCTTTACTTTCCCATAGTGGTGTTCCAAAATAATTCTGGGATGAAGCATGTCAAACAGCATGCTATCTCATTAATCGTCTACCTACACCTGTGTTAGAACACAAGTCTCCATTTAAAAAATTATTCTCTTTTCCTCCAGATTATAATTTTCTCAAAATTTTTGGGTGTGCCTGTTTTCCCAATCTTAGACGTTACAACACCCATAAATTTAATTTTCGTTCTACACCATGCATATTTTTAGGGTACAGTACTCAACACAAAGGTTATCGTTGTTTTCACAAAGAATCGGGTTGTTTCTATATTTCAAGAGATGTAACTTTTCATGAATCTCAATTCCCCTTTCTCAATTCACCATCTAGAGACACATCCGATTCCTCCACTCCAGTACCCACTGTTCAAATTTTTTCACAGTTACCGTCTTCTTCCACTCAATCCATGTTAATTTCCCCATCCTCAAATATATCCTCTTCTATGGATACACCTTCCATCCCTAGACCCAAGACTCACTCATCACCACAAATCTCATCATCCTCCACGGAAAGTCCTCCAGTATCACCATTGTCATCACCGAACACTTCACCTAGTGAAAATGCTGATTCTATGTTGAGAAATGATACTACCTCACTACCTGCATCTACACGAACACATGCCATGGTCACAAGAGCACAAAACCAAATTTATAAGCCCAAGCAACTTACGGATGGGACTGTGCGGTATCCCCTTCCGAAGGCTTTTATCACGGTTCTAGACACCAATCTAGCTGAACCCACATGTTTTACTAATGCTGTGAAATCTTCAGAATGGAGAAATGCCATGCAGGTAGAATTTAATGCCCTTCTCAACAACAATACATGGACTCTTGTTCCTCCAAGCACAACCAATAATGTGGTAGGTTGTAAATGGGTTTTTAAACTCAAATGCAAAGCGGATTGAACAATAGAATGACATAAAGCCCAGTTAGTTGCAAAAGATTTTCACCAACAGGCAGGCATTGATTTTGGAGAAACCTTTAGCCTTATTGTGAAACCAATGACAATTCGGACTGTCCTCTCAGTGGCATACTCAAGGAGCTGGCCCATCAAGCAAATTGATATACAAAATGCGTTCTTACATGGGTTTCTATCAAAAGAAGTATACATGAGTCAACCGCCAAGCTTTGCTCATCCATCCTTACCACATCACATCTGCAAGTTAAGCAAAGCCATTTATGGATTAAAACAGGCCTCACGTGCTTGGTTCTCACGCCTCAGTACCAAACTTATATCTCTGGTTTTTGTGGCCTCAAAAGCAGATTCTTCTTTATTTATCTTTAAAATTGGGGAAGTTACTATGTTTATTTTAATCTATGTGGATGACATTATTATTACAGCTTCTCACGTGGCAGCTATTGAAGAATTGCTTCAACGACTCCGAATAGATTTTGCAATGAAAGACCTTGGTGATCTCCATTACTTTCTTGGAATTGAAGTTCAACAGCTTGAGAAAGGGATGCTGCTTTCACAACAGAGATATATTTCAGACTTGCTGAAATGCACAAACATGCATGAAACAAAGCCAATTTCGTCGCCCATGTCATTCTCAATCACTCTCTCGGCTTTCAAAGGCGATCCTATGGAAGACGAATCCTTATACCGGAGCACTGTTGGATCACTTCAATATCTTTCCTTGACACGTCTGGACATTGCATTCTCGGTGAACAGAGTTTGTCAATTCATGCACAAACTTACGAAACTTCACTGGCAAGGAGTCAAACGAATTCTCAGGTATCTTAAACACACTATTACTCATGGGTTACTTCTAACCAAAAATAGTGTATATACAATTGATGCCTTCTTAGATGTAGATTGGGCAGGGTGCCCAAATGATCGAAAGTCCACTGGTGCTTATTGTGTGTTTCTCGGATCTAATCTTATATCATGGGGCTCAAAAAAACAACCTACTATCTCTAGGTCAAATACTGAGGCCGAATATAAGGTTGTAGCTAACGTAGTAGCTGAAGTCATGTGGATCAAATCTCTGCTTAGAGATCTTGGCATTAATCTCCCAACCACACCAACCCAATGGTGTGACAATATTGGTGCCACATACCTTGCAATCAATCTAGTGTTTCATGCGCGTACGAAACATGCCGAAATTGACTTCCATTTTGTTCGAGATCGAGTGGCTGACAAAGGTCTTCAAATTCGTTTTTTCCCTAGTAAAGATCAATTTGTAGATGTTCTCACCAAACCAATTGTGGCGACTCATTTTCAATTTCTATGTCACAAGCTCTACGTTCATGCTTCCCCGTTGCACTTGAAGGGGGATGTTAGAACACAAGATAATCTGGGACTCTCACATTCAAAACCTATAGATAATTCCAAGTAGTTATTATTTGCAATTAGATTTCATTATCATCTCTTATCTCTTATCTTTGTATATTTGAATTTCATCTCTTATCTATTCTCTTCAATAGTTATCTCTTCATCTTTGTATATGTAAGTTTCATTGTAACAATGACTCTTGTATGATTATATATATCAATACAAACCACCAAGAGTGGTATGCAATTCAAAGCAATTCAAGTAGAGTTTATTTGGAGTTCATTTATACGTGAGGGAGCTGCCATACAGAGAAATTCATTTCTCTGCTTCTTTTCTCCAGCTCCCCTTCTTCGTTTCTGTGCTTCTTTTCTCCAGCTGTCCCTTTTCTTTTCTCTTCTCCCTCTTCTTTTCTCCAGCTCCCCCTCTTCGTTTCTCTGCTTCTTTTCTCCAGCTCTCCCTCTTCTTTTCTCTTCTCTCACTCTTCTTTTCTCCAGCTCTCCCTTTTCTCCATTTTCTCCCTCTCTCTCTCTCTCTCTTCTTTTCTCCATTCTCAAAAACCCAAACCCAAAAAATCTTCGAAAAATCAAAAACCCAAATCAAAAAATCAATCTGAAAAATCAAAAACCCAAACATCAAACCCAACAAATCTTCTTATCTTCTATTCTTCTCCTCTTTTTTTTTCTTTTTTTTTTTTTCTTCTACTCATCTTCTTCCTCTCTTCTCCTTTTCTTTTTCTTCTTCTTCTTCTTCTTCTTCTTCTTCTACTTTACTTTGATCTGCTACTTCTCTTCTTTTTCTCTTCACCTTTTCTTTTTCTTCTCCCTCTAGAGGGAGCTGCCGAGCAAAGAAGAGAGAGATTGTGAGAGGAGAGAGAGAGTGTGGGGAAATAAATGAAGAGGGAAAGAATAAATAATAAGAAGAGGGAAAAAAGTTGAAAATCCCACTCTTTTTTTTTCTGATAAGCCAATATTTAACACGTAAGAATTTTCTGACATGGTATTTTTTGCTATGTCAGAAAAATATTTATTGACATGGCAAAAAATGCCACGTCAGAAAATTCTGACTTAGCAAAAATCATGTACTGTTTGCCACGTCAGAAAACGGGAGTTTTTTTGTAGTGTAAGTCTGTTAAAGCTTGAATGATTTAGTTTAGTCTATTTTTGCATGGTCTAGAAATGGCATCGTCAGTGGTAGATCTATGAATTTATCATGGACAAAAATTTCTTTCAAACCAGTCTGAAAGAAATATCTTCTAAACCAAGCATAATTTATAAATTGAAAAACCAATTAGTGGGTCTATTTTGGTGGACATAAACACTTGGCACAATTTAGTGGGTCTATGTCCAAAAGATATTTGAAATATCTAATAAACTGTACTGAAGTATTGAAGTATTGAAGTATCTAATAAGTTGTATTATTGTCAACAAAAAACCCTAGACTAAGTTAGAAAGAGAATAAACCCTAACATGATCTTTTGTGAAACGAGAATAAACCATAATTATCACATCGAGAAATATGTGTGCATGTTAATACAATCACATATATATAATAATTTGAAACATTTACCCAAAAGTCAAGCATGCAAAATCTTAGTCTATTTAAATTCAAATTTTTTAGGGGAAACTTTACTTACCCCTAATTTTTCATCGAATTTGCAATCATATTCTTAAATTTTAAAAGGGTATTCAAATTTAAACTTTACTTACCCCTCCATTAGGATTTTCTATTATATGTCAAGTTAAAGGTGAATGCATTTGAAGTGGGTTCTTGAAATGGAGTCAATTGCTGCCACAAATTTGTGAGCCTCAATGAACTTGAAGAACAAGGATATGAACTTCCTGGCCTTGGTAGCATCATTTTCAATGGGCACAAGTGCTGTGGAGGGGAACATCGAGCTTCTGGACCGAGGGAAGGAGCTAGCATATGAACAACTTGCCATCATTTGAAAAGATGAATCTATTTTCGGCAGCGCCAGAAAGTAGGATGAAATTCTCACCAATAATACATGTTTTGAATACTTTTGAGGAGTATTTTGTTGTTCTGTTTTGTTAGATTAGGTGACTTGTCTTCATCAACCTTACCATGGGCCCAAACCATTATGGCATCCCATACTTTTTGACTTATGTTGTCTCTCTCATACATCCATTTTATCTTTCCATTCATTAAGCTTCTTCTAGAAGCTTTGACAAAATGGCTTTGTTGTTAAAAGTTGAAGCCATTCAGTCTTAAAGGATGAGAGGCAGCAACTTTAGTTAAAAATAAAGAGTGAAAAGAAGAAAAGTTGAAGTTGCCGAGAGAGAGACTTGTGTTGTAGTGAGAAGAAGAGATACACCATTTTCTTCAGTTTGATCTCACTTTTGGAGTACTGAAAAGCTTAGAGAATTTGAGAGAATATTTTCTCTTTTGTATTTAATTCTCTTTAGTGTAAGAGTGAGATTGGAGTGTATTGGGACTTTTGGGTTTGAGTGGTTTTGTTTGTAATACTCTTTGTACTCCACTCATTTATTAGTTAAATTCTCCTGAATCGTCTCCGCCAGTGAATGTAGGCTTGTTAAGCTGAACCACTTAAATCTTTGTGTCTTATGTGGTTGTGTTATTTTTCTATTCTATACTTTTCTACTTATTTGGTGATATTGGAATTTGCATTTGTCACAACAAATTGGTATTAGAGCACGGGTATTTATTTTACGGGATGGCTACTGCAAAATTTGAAGTAGAGAAGTTTGATGGTCAGAATAGTTTCAGCCTTTGGCGCATAAAGATGAGAGCTTTGTTATGACAACAAGGCTTGGTGAAGATTTTGGATGGCGAGGTGCCATCAACATCATCAAAAGAGGAAAGGAAGGAACTTGAAGAAAAAGCCCACAGTGCAATTTTGTTGTCTCTTTCAGATGGAGTTTTGAGAGAAGTTGCCGATGAAGAAATAGCCGCTGGACTTTGGAAGAAGCTAGAGAGCTTGTATTTAAAGCAATGGTTATATACCCTCAAGATGAAAGAAGGTATGCCTCTTTGTAATCATCTTGATGACTTTAATAGAATTATTTTGGATCTAAAAAATATTGATATTAAAGTAGATGATGAGGATCAAGCCCTAATTTTGTTGTGTTCACTACCGGATGCCTTTGAAAATTTTGTTAATTCAATGTTGTACGGTAAAGATACTATCTCCTTAGTCGATGTTAAATCTGCTTTGAATTCTATGGAATTGAGGACAAGATTGAATAGGAAAAGTAGTGATATTCAGGTAGAGGGTTTATTTGTTAAGGTTCATTCAAAAAATTCTTCTAATTTTAGAGGTCGATCCAGTGAGAGGGATTCGGGTAAAGGTAAATCAAGAGGCCGATCGCAGTCCAGGTCAAAGAAGAAAGTAAAGTGTTACTATTGTAAAAAGTATGGGCATTATAAATCTAAGTGTCCGAAGTTGAAAAATAAAGAGGAATGTGACAAGCAAAGTTCCTCTTTTGTGGCTAGTATTGTCGAAGGAAATTCTAAGGGTTCAGACCTTGTCCTTGCAGTTACCGTTTCTGATGATCGTTCTAACGACAAGTGGGTCCTTGATACTTCTTGTACATTTCATATGTCCCCTAAAAGGGATTAGTTTACTACCTATGATTCAGTCAATGGTGGTTCAGTCTTGATGGAAAATAATGTTGCCTGCAAGATTGTTGGTATTGGTACAATCAGAATTAGGATGCACGATGGGATTGTGAGGACTTTGACGAATATTTGACATATACTAGATTTGAAGAAAAATCTTATTTCACTGGGCACTTTGGACTCCCTTGGATACAAGTATTCCGGTGAAGGTAGAGTCATCCAGGTTTGCAAAGGCTCATTGGTTATAATGAAAAGTAACAAGTTTGATGGCCCCTACTTTCTTCAGGGTAGTACACCAACAGGTTCAGCTGCTGTATCTTCTTCAGATGATCCAGATTCAGACACTACTCATTTATGGCATATGCGGTTGATCCGGAATATAGGATCTTTTGACTTTTGTGAGCATTGTGTGTTTGGAAAACAGTGCAGAGTCAAGTTCAGTACAGGCATCCACAGAACAAGTGTTACATTGGATTATATCAATTCAGATCTATGGGGTCCCTCTCAGATTCCATCAAAGGGTGGTGCTCAGTACTTTGTTACATTTATTGATGATTATTCGAGAAAAGTCTGGGTGTATTTTTTGAAGAAGAAAAGTGATGTGTTTGTCACTTTCAAGCAATGGAAGACATTAATTGAGAATCAAACTGGGAAGAAAATCAAGCGACTCAGAACAGACAACGGCATGGAATTTTGTGGTGGTGAATTTAATAAATTCGGCAAGAATGAAGGCATCGCTAGGCATCGCACAATTAGTCATACTCCACAGCAAAATGGGGTCTCTGAGCGGATAAACAAGACTCTCTTGGAGAGAGCGTGTTGCTTACTTTCAAATGTTGGGTTGTCTAGAGATTTTTGGGCTGAGGAGGTCAATACTCCTTGCTATTTGGTTAACTGTTCTCCATCAATAGCCCTATGTTCAACTAGCATATGGTTAATTTGAAAAAAATATATATGACTAGTCAAAAACCTCATATAGTTACCTAGCAGACCTCACATTTAAAGTTAAGAAATAACCTCAAATTAAGCTTAAATGTGCACAAGAGAGTAAGAATAGGCAAAATGTAGCACATAAGTTCGGGCTTTAAGTAACTACAAGAACAAGTCCATTGAAACAAATTTTCATCACATACATATTAAGAACATTCCAAGACGCAAGAAATTAAATCCATGAAAGCAACATGAGAAATTAATGGACTATCTAGGTGCATAAGACAAAAGAAAGAAAAGAAAACAACCGAAGTAAAATATTTTTGTCTTTTGAAATTTTTCACAAAACAAATGCCCACAAACAAAAACAAATGCAAAACAAAAATAACAAAAAAAATGCAATGTAAAATGAAAAAAAAAAAAATGCACTAGGATATGCAAAGATAAGCAAGGCAACCAATCACAGGCTTGTTATTGACTCACCTAACATAAGGTGAGATCACTACCACTCCTCCTCAAAGGGTGAATGGTATCATCCTTTCTAACCCACATTTGAGAAATCTTAGGTCTAGACTTATGACTTTGCTCAAACTTATCTAGCCTAGTACTTCTCTCATCATCATGACCAAACTCTAACTTTCTTTCCTAGAATAGGAATTTTTATTTTTATGCACATGAGGTTTCAAATTAAAACAGTTGGGTCAAATGTGACTAATTTTTTCACAGTAATGACATGTACGGACAAACCTTTCATAAGGTAATTCTTTAGGAAGATGCACGACTCTAGGCTTAGGGTAAGATGTATAAGGCTCAATGTAAATTTTCTTACCTTTCTTACCTTGAAGAGTCAGAGCAACTGCCTACTTTCCTTCACTTGAAGATTCTTCTACTTTCACTAGTTTAACAAAAATAGTCTTTAAAGTAGAAGCAAGGTTAGAAGACAAAGAGGCGGTTTTATCAAATCCTAACCCAAATTTGTCACCAAAATGTTTCTAAACATGTAACATTTTATCTAGTTTTTAACTAGAGAAATTTCTCAAATGATTTATAGATTCATTCAGATCATTTTGAAGGGATTTATTCTTAGCAATTAACATATGGTTTTCAAATTTTAGAGTATTGCAAACAGCATGTGAATCATTCGAGGATTTCAACAAATTATCCCTTTCAAACTCAAGATTCTTAACATTCTTAACAATTTTCAAATTAGTATTTCACAGCATAGAAAATTTTTCCATCAAATTGTCAAAGGAGTTTTGAAGATCACTAAGCCTATTTGATTCATTATCAGATGTAGACTGAACATTTGATTGTTTAGAATCATCAGAATCATAGGACGCAACAAAAGCTAAATAATTAGGAGTTTCTTTCTAATCAGTGTCACTAAAGGTAATATTGAAGGCTTTTAGATCTTTTGGCTTATTACTCTTGAGGTTAGCACAATCCTTGCGAACATTACCATAGCCAAAACACTTATAACATTTTGGACTGCGTGGGTCTCTTTCATTTCTATCCTGAGTACTCTCTTTTTGTTTTCCAAATCTTTTGGAAATTCTATGTTCATTCTTATAAAACTTTCTAGCTATCAAGGCAAGTTCCTCATCATCTAGTGATTCCTCATCAAATAACTCATCAGAGTTTTTCTTGAAACTTTAATGCTATGAGTAGAACTTTTATTATTATTATTATTATTACAATGATGCCCCAACATGTAAAGCTGTAAATGTTATGGTACGTTTGGTACACGAATTAAACCCATGAAATTGAATAGTTATTCCATAGTTTAGTAATGACTAAAAGCATGTTTAGGATTGCATTAAGAAATAATGATTTTAAAGCCAAAAAGAGCTTTTTGAGAAAAAGTTTCATTTTAAGTTTTTTTTTTTTTTTTTTTTAAGTGGGTTTTTGTCATTTTTAGAATAAAAAATGAAAGAAATATATTTGGAGTTCTTTAGAAAATAGTCCAGTTTTTTTGTTTGGCACAATATTTAAGTACTAAAAATACTTTTTAAGTTCCTTCATGCAATTTCAATAATCAGTTGGAGACTATATCTCATAAAATGAAAGTTACTAATTCGAATCAGTCTCCCTCGATGTCAAAGCACCCAAGATGAATCCAATTGTTTGAATCAACAGACCGACTCCTAATTAAGAATATCATCAACCTTGATGATGATGTACTGGTTTGGTGGTCACACTTTAAAGTTTGTTGGACCTGCGTTGCCCCACGACCAATCTAACCATCGTGTAATAGGAGATTTCTGTCACAGCACAATTAGTAGCATATGGCAATAATGGGGGCTGGGTTGGGGGGAAGGTGGTTGATTGTAACTTTCGATTAATTGGTATTGATGCACTCTAAATTCTTAATAGGTCCATGTTTGGTATATGACCTCGAATATAAACCATCTAAAATATAAATCAATCGTGGACAAATAGAACCCATGTTTGTTACATATGTTTGTTATGGTCATTAAGTGGCGGAGCCAAACAATTCATATTAGGAGAGCAGCTAAATTTTTTTTTTGCATCCTATATAATGCATCCTAAAAAAAATTTTTGTCGTCCTATAAAATATATGCATCCTAAAAAGTTTTTTTTTTCTTTTTTTTTTTGTGTCCTATAAGGCATCCTAAAAATTTAGTAATTCACACAATATATACATCACAAAAAAATATCTATAAAAGTTCATATATATTAAACAAGTTAAATTTTCAAGTTAAATCACGACCCCGAAAGAAACAATCAAAGTTTGTAAACATTAAACAACAAAATAAACTGTTTATTCAATCCTTCAAAGTAATAGTGAATTTATTAACGAAACTGTTATGCACCCTAATGGACAGAAAAGCAACTACAAGGCTAATAATTAATAATGTGTCTAAACATCTGAACAATGTAGAAGATGCAACTGCAAGCCACAACTACAATATTCTCATTTTTTATGTTCTTGTAGGATAATGTTATCTCCACACTTGCTATAAATACCGTATTCTTGTAGGATAATATAAATATATAATGCTACTTATTCCTTACTACTATGATTTCATGAAAGATAAAAGGATGAGAATTTTTGGTCTATCCCACATGTTATCCCGCATGGTACATATTTGAGAGAGACCAAGCTAATTAAGAAAAGAAAAATATTTTCAGATCAATCCAATGATGACAATAATTTTTTCTAAATAAGTCAATCCATTCAATCAATATCAATATGAATTTTAACTAACAGCCAGTGCTAACAGCAGTAACTAGCCCAGATGGAAATCAAAAATCCATATCTGTGGCTATGTAAACTCTTCCTTCTTCTCTATCTTCAAATTAATTTCAGCACAACTTCTCAATTGAAGTGAATACACTGCAGAACTGTAAACATTTTGAGACTTTTAGCATAAATAGGAAGTATAATGATATATACAGACAGATAGACTACTGCACAAATTTATTAACAAAAATCAACAGGAAATATCAAGTAAACAGAGGATTACAAAAGTTTAGGAAATTAGGGCTGTGACTCACCTTGATTTCGATTTTTCTAAGAACCCCGCCGAACCCAAAAACAACCAAAGTTATGGAGAGTGCTCAGGGAGGGAAAGAATAAGAGATGGAGGCTATGGAAATTATGGAATGGTGGATGGAGGCTATGAAGCGTCTGCTGCATCTGAGTGAGAGAGGAGAAAAGAAAAGAAAATATGGGGAAAAGCCATATGTGAGACTAGAGCTGTAAATGAGCCAACACACTCGACAGCTCGCTCGCTACCAACTCGACTAAGCTCGACCTAAACTCGAGCTCGACACTGTAAAAGCTCGCTCGTTACTATTGAAACTCGCTCAATTAGCTAATGACACATACTCGACTCGCTCGATTAAGCTCGACGGGGGCTCGTGAGTTCAACTCGTTTAAGTCGAGCTCGGCAAACTCGCTTGAGCTCGTTTAGGGATCGTGAGCTCAACTCGTTTAAGTCAATAATCGCTCAGCTCACCCGACACATTTAGGGCTCGCGAGCTCGAATCATTTAACTCTATAATCGCCTGGCTCGCCTGACTCGTTTAGGGCTCGCAAGCTTGACCCGTTTTATGATCCGACCCAACCCAACCCGCACGACAATCGACAATGTAACTAAAAAAAGCAAATAACCATGTTATTAATCAATCATAATCGTAGCTTCAATGTGTATACAATTAACTAATTAAGATCTAAGGCTATAGTATAACTAACATTATATGGACTATGTAACTATGTTATTATTTATAGGTTTAATGTTCATCGTTCAATTCAAAAATAATAATAATAATAATAATAACAATCATAGGTTCAATGTGTGTACAATTAAATAATTAAGATCTAAGGGTATAATATAAGTTACATTATATGGACTATGTAACTATGTTATTATTTATAGGTTTAATGTCCATTGTTCAATTCAATAATAATAACAATAATAATCATAGGTTCAATGTGTGTACAATTAACTAATTAAGATCTAAGGGTATAATATAACTAACATTATATGGACTATGTAACTATATTATTATTTATAGGTTTAATGTCCATTATTCAATTCAAAAATAATAATATTAATAATAATAATCATAGGTTCAATGTGTGTACAATTAAATAATTAAGATCTAAGAATATAGTATAACTAACATTATATGGACTATGTAACTATGTTATTATTTATAGGTTTAATGTCCATTGTTCAATTCAAAAATAATAATAATAATAATAATAATAATAATAATAATAATCATAGGTTCAATGTGTGTACAATTAATTAATTAAGATCTAAGGATATAGTATAACTAACATTATATGGACTATGTTATTATTTATAGGTTTTTAATGTCCAATGTCCAATTCAAAAATAATAATAATAATAATAATCATAGTTCAATGTGTGTACAATTAACTAATTAAGATCTAAGGGTATAATATAGGTGTATAACTAACATTATATATACTATATTATTATTTATAGGTTTAATGTCTATTGTCCAATTAATAAGTTATTTAAAAACATTAAATTATATGGTACTAATTTTTTTTTTTAAAAAAAAAAAAATGTATTAAATAGTATTTAAGTTTTTAACTTTTAAGTATTGTTTAAATTTGTTAACTAATGTCTAATGGTATTGTAAAACAAATGCCAATAATGCTATTAATTCCTATAAACTAAAAGTCTAGAACCATTGTAAAATAATGGTATCTTCATAGTTTAGAGTTATGTATCTTCAAATGTATTAATTCCTAACAAATTCCTTCGTAACAAATGTATCTTCATAGTTCTAAAATAATGGTATTGGTCCAAACACACGTTTTTCAGGAAAAAAAAAAAAAAAAACCAAAAAACCAAACACACGTTTAGAGTTATTTTTAGGGTACTATTAACTAACAACTTGTTAACTTAAATAAACGGTTGTGGTTGAATTGATTGAATTTTATTAAAGATCAACGGTTTAGATCATTTATGGGAAAACAAAGAGGGGAGCTCATCTATAATTGCGCACACGGTATAATTATTTTTTTTTAATTTTGAAAAAATCAAACGTTTATCTAGATTGATTGTAGCCGTCCGATTAATTTGCATTAATCCGTAGCCGTTCGATCGTGGAAGTGGACGACAGCTGTAAACCACCCCACAAAGATATTTATCCAGTACTCCACACTACACCATAGGGTATTAATCGCACGGTCTTAACTTGAATAAAATTAATAAGATCAGAATAAACGGTCAAAAATAGTTCACGTGCAGAAAGGAAACTGGGTTCAGTCAGTCATGCCGCAGAGAATCATTTTCGGCTTCACATTTTTGCACGCAGTGCACGCGAAACGAGACTAACGCGTCTTGATAGCTTCCAGCCGTCCCTTTTTTTTAGATTAAACTGCAGCCGTTGGATTGGGAAAATGGAAGGCAGCTGTAGAGCAATCCCCGCGTGATTATTGTCCGGTGTTCCACAATACACATGAGCTCACTAATCCGAAATAAATTTTAAAATCAATCTGAGAATCAACGGTCAAGATGAAATATTGAGTATAGATTGCACCGGATTCTCCAACTCACGCACGTGGTGGATTAATTTCCAGTCTCGTTTCTTCACGCAAGCACGACAAACGAGACTGACACAACTGACTTGTATTTCAGCCATCCAATTTTTGGCGATTAAACTTCAGCTGTTAGATCAAGCTAATGGATGCCAACTATAACCCACGCCCAACCTGAGAGTAATCTAGTGTTCTGCAGAACACAATAAGCTTGCTAGAATTGACTGATCGAACGACTAAAATAAAATCAATAAATTAATCTATATAATCGACGAACTATCTAAAAGGATTACACGAGAATTTATTAGACACAGCCGTATTGGATTAAAAACTTATAAACGCATAAGTGCGACATGCGGCACGCTAGGAAAAATTTACAAAGATTTGATCAAATCCAACCGTTCATTACTAAAATTGAAATCAGATCCAACGACTGGGACTCGTTTCAGAGAAAACTAACCTAAAAAAGTAAAAATCATCTAGAACTCTCCTCTCTCGCTCAGTCGCTTGCTTTGTTCTCTATCACTTCTCTCCAAGTCTTCATTTCACTTAGAACCCTAACCAGCCAGTAACCAGGCTAACCAGAGAGGCAGAAATGCCAGAAACGATTTAAACGAAGAGACTAGAGAGGGAGCATTCAATGCATATCCTATTGTGGATTCATGGTTGGTTGAATACTTGAATGCTTGCAATAAATCCTTCTCAACCCCCTACCTACACCCCATTCATTTTAGATCCTCAATCAAGCCGTTGATGGATCATCTAATATCCATCCAATGGATTTCTAACCACTCGTACAAGTTTTGTGAGACAAACTCTCTTGATCAATCGCGTGAATCGCTGCTATTGTGAACCAGAAAAGTTCTCCTAGCCCATCCAATCTCGCCGCCTAATCCTCATTTTCTTATCTTAGTTACATTGTTTTTATTTGATTATTTGTGTTTTTTCAAGTTTTCAACTGTTCTTCTGTTCTGTGACTTTTTTGGTTGTGGTGTGGAAGAGACAAAGATGATTGCTCTTGATCTGACTGTGACGGAAATGGAAATCGAGTACTAGGCTATCAAGTACTCGATTACCATTTTTTTCTTCATTCCCAAATCCCCCTATGATCCATCCCCTTTATATACTCGAGTGTATGAACCTGATGCATCATGTATGCAAGACTTGCTTGCACGTTCCTCAAGTTGTTTGAATTTGTTTGCTCTTGCTTGCTGCTTGCTAACAAGATTCGAATCAGAAAACATTCTGATTTCTAAAGAGCCTCTTCTGCCTTTAACTTTAAGTTAAGTTTTTTTTCCTGAACCCTAATCCGAACTTTTTATATTTTTCGAGTATTCTTAATTTATTATTCCATTCTGGTTTACTGTTTTTGTTGTTCAAAAATGCACTAACTAGTAACTAATGTTGCTAATTTCATCATTTTAGGGAGTCTGGTAGCACTGAATTTGCAAATTACAACAATTTCATTTGCTTGAAGCTTCAGGTTTTTTTTTAAAAGAAACATGTTCCGTCTGTTTTCATTAATTGCTATGTTAACATCAATTGCTACATTATAAATATGACTCTGACTCTGTTAACATGAATTGCTATGTTAGGACTATGATTCTATTATGTTAAAATGTTTGCTATGTCTATCTATGATTCTGATTTTTTAAAATTAATTGATTAAAATTATTTGCTATATTAGAACTATGATTCTATTAGCATGAATTGCTATGTTAGAGCTATGTTTTTGTTATGTTAAAATGTTTGCTATGTCTATCTATGATTCTGATTTTTTAAAATTAATTTATTAAAATTGTTTGCTATGTTAGAACTTAGAACTCATGAATCTGTTTTAACATTTGCTCTCTAATTACTTATTTTATTATGTTATTTATCAAGCTTTTAAATTTTAAAAATTATTAACAGTTATGGAGAATACATTTCAACTTAATGCATTCAATGATGTTGATTTGGGTTATGATTCACTTACTGCCAACCCTACTCCTGGATCTAGTGTGTCTGCTAGTACTGAATGCACACCAGATGAACATGTTAATCTAGTTTTTCCTATTGTTGTTGAATCTGGGGATGGGGGGGATGCGGATGCGGATGCGGATGGGGCAGATGGGGATGGGGATGGGGCTGGGGCTGCGGATGAAGGTAGGTCAGCTGCCTTCCAAAGGAAGGAAAGGCAAAAGACTTCCAAAGTCTGGAATGACTTTTCTTCTATTACAGTAAATGGTGTAAAAAAATTCCAAAGTAATCAGTGTAAGAGGTTGTTTTCTGTAGGGAAATCTAGTACTACCTCCACCCTTAGTAGGCATTTAACTGGTTGTGTGAAGTTTGTGGAGTTGAATAGCCTTAAGAAGCAAAAGGCTTTGTCATTTGAACCTAGTGATGACAATGATGGTTTAGGAACTTTGACAAACTTTACTTTCAATGAGAAGTTAGAGAACTTGCTGCCCATATGGTACTTCTACATGAATATCCCTTTAATATGATGGAGCATGAACTTTTTAACAAGTTCATGAGGGCTTGCACACCATACTAAAAAAATATATATATATATTAGCAGTGCCACTGTAAAAGGTGATTGCATTGCCACTTATAACATTGAAAATAAAAAGTTGAAAACACTTCTAAATGGGATTGATAGGGTAAACATAACTACTGATATGTGGACCTCCTCCCAAAGGGTTTCATTTATGGTAGTTACTTGTCATTTTGTGGATTCTAATTGGCTACTGCAAAAGAGGATTTTAAATTTTTGTAATGTACCTCCTTCACATTCGGTTGTTGTTATTGCTGAAGCCTTAAGAAACAGTTTTATTGAATGTGGCATTTTGGATAAAGTATTTACAATAACTATTGATAATGCAAGTGCTAATGCTGCTGCCATTGACATTTTGAGAGATGATATTGAGTTGAGGGGTAGTTTACCTATTGGGGGGCTTATGTTTCATGTTAGGTGTTGTGCTCATATTGCTAATTTGTTGGTGCAAGCAGGGCTTTCAGAAATAGGGAACAAAATAGATTCTGTTAGGCAAGGGATTAAGTATATAGTGGCTTCTGAGAGGCGGTTGAATGTATTTAGTGATATAGCAAAGCATTTGGACTTGGGTTATAATAAACTTATTTTAGATGTTCCTACCCGATGGAATAGCACCTACTTGATGTTGAAGACTGCAATTAGGTTCAAGGAAGTGTTTCCTAGATACCATAGAGTAGAGCATGCTTTTCTATGGGTGGTAAGTCCTGAACAGTGGGATAAGGTTGAGAATGTGAACCAAGTTTTAGCTATTTTTAATGATGTGACCAATATTGTCTCTGGAAGTGACTACCCTACATCCAATCTGTTTCTACCTGAGGTGTGGAGAATGAAAGAAATTATGGATATTAAGGTTGTGGATAGGAATGAATATATAAGATTAATGGCAGCTAAGATGAGTGATAAATTTGATAAGTATTAGGGTGAATCTAATATGTTGATGGCCTTAGCTGCTGTGTTGGATCCTAGATACAAAATGAAGTTGATTAGGTTATGTTTTCCTATCATTTATCCACTCGATGTTCATGGTGATAACATAAAGGCTGTACTGGATACTTTGAAAGAGTTGTTTGAGGTTTATGTTGCTGCCCATAATGCATCTATCATTCAACAACAAGCAACTGCTGAAGTCAATGCTTCTACTACTACAACTGCCTCTGTTACAGAGGTAGTTTCTGGTGGTAGATCACGGTTTAGGCAACATGTTAGAAGCAATGACATCATCCGACCCATAAAAACTAATTTGGATGTTTATCTTGAAGAAGATGTATTCATTTCTGATAGTGAGAATGGTGAAGATAGTGATGCAAACTTTGACACTTTGGGATGGTGGAAATCCAATATCATAAAGTACCGCATCTTATCTAAGATGGCACGAGATGTATTGGCTGTTCCAATCAATACAGTTGCTTCAGAATCATCTTTCAGTGTGGGTGGTAGAGTTATTGAACCCCATAGAGCATCATTATCAATTGATACTGTTCAAATGCTCCTATGTGATTTAGATTGGGTTAGAGCACTTCATGGCGTTAAGAAAAAATATCGAATACATGTAAGTTACTTTATGATTCTGTTATTTTATTTATTTCCATTTTCCAAGCTCTTTTTCACTTATAATTTCACCTTATTAACTTTGTGTTTGTGTTTGTAGAAAATGGTGGAAGTGGAATTGCCAAATTTGCCGTGAATGCTATTTTCTCATTTCTGTGAGGTTATGATTCTGTTATTTTATTTATTTGAATTTTCCAAGCTCTTTTTTACTTATAATTTCACCTTATTATCTTTGTGTTTGTGTTTGTAGAAAATGGTGGAAGTGGAATTGCCAAATTTGCCGTGAATGATGTTTTCTCATTTCTGTGAGGGATTCTCTGAAAAAACTAAATCTGTTTACCGTTTTTCTTTGCTTATTAAATATGTAATTTGAATGTCACATTATATTTTAATGTTATGTTCTGTATTAATTGTTATACTTTGCTGGCTTTATTGGAACTTGGAATATTGGACATTTGGATTACCTGTTTTAAGCTTTATTATAAGTTATAACTTATAACTGCATGGAGACTCGGAATTGAGGTAATATACTAATATACTTTGTTCACTTTTCCAATTCCCTTTTGTTGTTTTCAAGTTTATCTACATTGCATATACTGGTTTTTCTTATGTGTAATCTTTATTATAAGTTCATTTTGAGTTTGCTTGTAATCTATTAGCCTATATCATGCATCAACTTGTGTTCATTCTACCCTCCCATTGTTTTTGCAAATCTGGTTTTTGAATAATCATTAAAAGCTCTATCTGAAATTTTTAATTACCAAATCTTAAGTGATAATTCTCCCTTGACATCTTGCAAGGGAGTTAAAAACATCTAACAATTTTTTTTTTCTCATTGAATGCAGTGATTGTCTGTGTGGGCCTGTGACAACTAGGGCTGTGTAATTTAGTTGCATTTTTCTCATTCGTCTAATCTTTTATCTCTTTTTTAATTTGATTATATTAACTTGTTCATGTAACTAATTTTAAATCATTGAATGTAAGTTCTTTATGATTCTGTTATTTTATTTATTTCCATTTTCCAAGCTCTTTTTTTACTTATAATTTCACCTTATTAACTTTGTGTTTGTGTTTGGGAAAAATGTTGGAAGTGGAATTGCAAAATTTGTCGTGAATGCTATTTTCTCATTTCTGTGAGGGAATCTGTTTACTGCTTTCCTTTGCTTATTAAATATGTAATTTGAATGTCACATTATATTTTGACGTTATGTTCTGTAATAATTGTTATACCTTTGCTAGCTTTGTTGGAACTTGGAATATTGGACATTTGGACAACCTGTTTTAATTGTTATACCTTTTTTGCCCTCCCATTGTTTTTACAGATCTGGTTTTTGAACAATCATTAAAATGTCCATTTGCATAATCTTAAGTAATAATTATCCCTTGACAACTTGCGAGGGAGTTAAAAACATCTAACAATTTTTTTTTTTCATTGAATGCGGTGACTCTGTGGGCCTGTGGCAACTAGGGCTATGTAATTTAGTTGTATGTTTCTTATTGGTCTAATCTTTTATCTCTTTCTAAATTTGATTATATTAACTTGTTCATGTAACTATTTTTAAATCATTGAATGCAGAGACTCAAAGAGCCAGTTTGTGGCAACTGCAAGGCTGCAACTGGGAACCAAAATTGATGTATTTTGTTTTAAGTAATCTTGTTGTTCATGTTCATTTTGAATTTGCTTGTAATCTTTATTATAGGTTTATTTTGAGTTTGCTTGTAATCTCTATTATAGGTTCATTTTGAGTTTGCTTGTAATCTCTATTATTTGTTCATTTTGAGCTTCCTTGTAATCTCTATTATAGGTTCATTTTGAATTTGCTTGTAATCTCTATTATAGGTTCATTTTGAGTTTCCTTGTAATCTCTATTATTGGTTCATTTTGAGTTTCCTTGTAATCTCTATTTTTGGTTCATTTTGAGTTTCCTTGTAATCTCTATTATAGGTTCATTTTGAGTTTCCTTGTAATCTCTATTATTGGTTCATTTTGAGTTTCCTTGTAATCTCTATTTTTGGTTCATTTTGAGTTTTCTTGTAATCTCTAATTCTCTATTATAGATTCATTTTGTGTTTGCTTGTAATCCTTGTTTTTGGTTTATTTTGAATTTGCTTGTAATCTCTATTATAGGTTCATTTTCAATTAGCTTGTAATCTCTATTAAAGGTTCATTTAAAATTTGCTTTGTAATCTCTATTATGTTTATATGTTCATTTCCAATTTGCTTGTAGTTTGTCACATGGCTGGTTGTTTGCTGATGTTGATACAATTATACAATTATATTAAATTTTTGTAATGAATGTTGTGTTTTTCTTCACTGAATTAGACTTTTTAGTGATTTTAATTTTTACTATTTTTTTATCCATTAAACAAGCCTTAAACAGGCCGAGCCACACATTTAAGGCTCGTGTGGCCCGTTAACCGGGCTCGAACTCAAAATAACTGGACCATTAAACGAGCCTTAAACGGGCCGAGCCACACATTTAAGGCTCATGTGGCCAGTTAACCGGGCTTGGGCTCGAAAAACTGGAAAAAAATCTCCTCATTTTCAAGCTCGAGCCGAGTCGAGCCACTCGAGTACTCGACTCGGCTCGAATTTCCCATTCTAGTGAGCCCAAGCTCGATCCTGAGCCAATGTAGTTTCCAATGAGCCGAGTTTGGGCAATGGTTTTCTAGCTCGGCTCGAGCTCGAGACCGGCTCGATTATTTACCCTCTGTAATGAGCCGACCCAGTATTGGCAAAGCTCGACTCGACTCGGCTCATTTACAGCCCTAGCCACACGGTGGTAGTATGGGAGGTTCTACTGTCACGTTTTAAAGTTTGAAAGTGTAAGTGCAAAAAGGGTAATCGGTCAAGGGGCTAAGGTTTGGAATATTTTCTTTTATTTCCACCAAAATCATATTTGCAAAGAATTTACTCAATTTCGTAGAGAAGAACCATCTCTATAGTAAATAAGAAACCTTTTAGGACGTAAATTCTTTATGACTTTCTCGATAACATGCCATATTTTTAATACGTGGCATTTTCTAAGTATTTTAGTGTAAAGAAACGGATTAAATTCCATAATTTAAGAATCTACAATTTATTTGAAATGGTAATAAATCATAATCCCTTATAAGACTATTTACAAATTGTTTTTACCATATTAAGAACATAAAACAATCTTTTATTGAAAAAACTTTTATTGTATAATTATTAATTAGAGGGGGAAAATCCACTTTACCCTCCTAAAGTTTTAAGGGTTTTTCAATTTGAACCCCAAAGTTTAAAAATTAGCAATGTACCCCCCCAATGTTTCAAAAATTTTTAATTTAAACCTTCCGTTACTAATTTCCGTTAAATTTGACGAAAATTTTTTAAAAAAAGCCTGAGGGTAATTATGTAATTTTAGAGATTTCCGTCCAATTTGATGGAAATTAGTTACGGGAGGTTTAAATTGAAAATTTTAGAAACATTAGAGGGGTACATTGCCAATTTTTAAACTTTGGGGTTCAAATTGAAAAATTCCTGAAACTTCAGGGGGGTGAAGTGGATTTTTCCCTAATTAGAGGCTTTAAACGACTGCCTAAGTCACCTAAGGTTGAACCGGCCTGTGAATAGGGTTTATCCTTTTTTTTTTTTGTTAGGTTCTGTGAACAAGTTTTATCAATCCTCACGGTCACGGATAGGCTGAGGAGGACGCCTAGTGGACAAGCCTTTCTTCCTCTTTATTTTCTTCCCAAGAGTCATCTTAGCATATGCAAAGAGTGTGAAATGGAGTGAAGTATAAGTCAAACTGAAATTATGGATTTGACTTATTTGAAGGGGTAATGCTACATGTCACTCTCATATTTTTCTTATATCTCCTTAAAATTAAAATCATCATTAGATTTGTGATAAATCACTATTAAATTTTGATCTAATAATAATTTTAAAATTCACATCAATTTTAAAAAGACACAAAAGGAAACATAGGGTAAAATTTAGAATTAATCCAATTAAACCACCGCGATGTGATGACACGTCAGACAACAAGACCTAAGAAGACAATCTTGTTCAAATACCTATTCAAACAAGTAGGTTCTATCAAATCAAGATCTCTCTCATTAGGGGTTGAATACCTACTACGTATTCCTCCATCAAAACTTTTCTCATTAAAGATTCAAGTTATCCAAATATCTTGTCCAAACAAGTAAGTTCTATCAAGATCTCTCTCATTACACTAGATTTCATATTTATATGTTGAAAGAAACTTAACCAACTGAATACGTTATTAATACTTGTAAACCCCAAAAAATGTTGGAAAAAAGCATTTGAAATAGACTTTTATCTCCCTTTTATAAAGTGATGTGATTTTTAACATTATTATTGGATCATCATTCAGTTTGGAATAGATCAATATTGAATTTTGATCTAATGATGATTAATTTTAAAAGTCACATCATTTTTAGGAAATAATAGGAAAATAAAAGTCACACGCATAACATTATTGTGACATATATATTAATTTAATCCGAATGCCATAATTGATTATCAACTTAATTAATTCAAGCAAGCTAACGAGCAAGATGGGGATAGCTATTACATCAGCAATGGTTATAAACCTTAAGGGATCGAAAAATCTCGTCTGCTTACTTTTCAAGTTGATATTTGTCACTTGTCAGTAACAAATATGACAGGAAAGGAAGATGGAGATTTTTCAAAGCAAACTACAAATATGGCTCCTTGTGGTGGATGTTGAACCCTTATGGGGAAAGCTGGATTTGTTGTACGTATTCTTTGAGTCACATGCAAGCTTCATAATTTCTTATTTTGTCAACTTGAAATGACCAGAAATCATTGAATTGGGGCAATGATGCAAGCCTTTCCACATCCAAAAGATTGCAATGACAGTTCAAGTACCACTTGTACTAATCTAATTGGTGGATTAATTTGTATATGGGCCCTAGATTATTTGTCTCCTTCACACCATTTACAAGCCTTTATTGCTTTTTCTAACCTAGCAACTTTAATGTAACCTACTAGCAGAGACCGAATCAAGATTTTTTTTGTGAAAGCATAAACAAAAATATATTAAGATTTACAATTAAAAAATAAAACTAGTATCCATTGGATGTTAAAAATATATATATATAAACAACATAAAACAAATAATATAATTATTTCTTAATATATTTCAATTTTCACCTTAATTATCTATCAAAATGCAATCTATGTTCTTTTTCTTTTGCTTGATGAGTGAAAAAAGGTAACACCTTTTTCCAACTCCTGAACATGTCAAATCGCCTAATAATTGGCTACGAAATGTGCATGGTAGTTTGTTACAATCTTAAGTGTTTCACATGACTTATGTACAATTTTAAATGTGTGTATATAAATAAGTTTTTGGGCACTCTCTCATTGCAAGATAATTTTTAAAAGTTAATTAGTTCTACCCAATATTTGAATTTCTGTAAAGCTCGAAAAAAACGAGCTAACTATATATATTCAAAACGAATGTTCTCTCGTGCTACTTGATGATCAAGGGGCAATTACAAGTATGATAACCCTCAATCATTATACTTAAATCGATGAATTCATATATGTATGGCCAACAGAATGCCTGACCAAATTTGATGATCAGATGGGCAAGAGCTGGTTTTTGGACCGACTCTACAATATAAATTACCCAATAAGTCAAAAAAATCATGATCATAACTAATTTGGAGTGTTCTTGATATAGCCTTCTCCCTACGAATTAAACAACCATGTTTGTTGTTATATTTGGATTACCCTAAAGTTAAGAATTTGATGAGATTGATGAAGATTAGATTACCCTAAAATTAAAGATTTGATGACTTGATGTGATTGAATCACCCTAAATTAAGAGATTTGATTTTCATCAATCTCATCAAATCCCTAACTTTAGGGTCATCCAAGTAAGCTCTCACATTTGTCCCATGCATGGATCATGCATGTGATTTGGGTTGATTTTTTGGGGCCTTCATCAGAATAATTGGAAATTTGGAAGGCTACAAGATTGACCTGGTCTTGTTGTCCATTGTCGAGTGGTATTATTGTTCTGAAAATAAGTTAGAATATTAATTAATAATTCATTTATCATTTCTTACAAATTAAGTTTTTAAATAATTGACAATTTCAAATGATTTCGTACAAGTAATCTTGAGTTTGAAATATGCCTCTGTAATTTACTTTCCATCTTTGTCAATCTCTGCAAGGTTAAGCATTTGAAGAACTGGCAATTGAACAAAAGCAATAAATGAATAAATTAAGAAATACAGAAAGAAAGTGGGACTTTAAAGATAGAAAGCCAATACGAATTGTAAATGGAGTAAAATTCTTCCCCGAGTAACGTTATATACTATATTTTTATTTTTGCAACTATCCCATAATATTTTGACACTCGCTTGCTGTTTATTAAATGATCCTTCTAGTCTTTGTAGCTTTAATGCTTTTTGATTGTTGGTTCCATGAATCACCACAAAGCTGCTCCAAATTTGGCTTGGTTCCAAGATGTAGAATCTATTTAGCTTAAAAGCACTATACTAAAGGCAATAGAGAAGATCTGCAGTAAAGACAAAAAACCAAAAACGCTCTCTTCTCTCTCCTCCAGAAAACATCTCCCTCCAAGCTCATCCTCGGCAGACATGGAGGAGGAAGCCGACCCTTTTTTCTCTATTCCCATTTTTCCCCCTCCCCCACCCTTTCTAGCCTCCTCAGAGGCCAAAATCGTCTCTTTGGAGACCCTATTTGCCTCCTCGGAGGCTTTATCTCTATCCGAAAATTGCAACGACCCATCCTCCACCACAAAACCTTCAACCATCACCATCTTCAACTACTCCAAGTCTGGGTTTAGTTTTTTTCTTGAAATCTTTGGATGTGTGTTTTTAAAAACCTGTTCTCTTGATTTCAGGAAGTCTTGGATGCACACGAGCCACTCCACAGGGTTCCTGACCGTCTCCGTCTTCACCTGCCACCAGCGATCCACCCATCTGACCTCCACACGCCGATGCGTGTTCAACACGCGCCTGCGAGTAGATCTTACTCGCGGGAGCGTGTCCCCCACGCGCCGGCATGTGAGACCTCTTTCTTGCCGCTCCATGTCTACCCACCTCCTACGCCAGTCTTCTGGTTCCCTCTCCTGTTCGTGGACCCGAGTGTCTCTGACTACTCTACCGTTGCTGGTTTTTGGACATTTTACTCTGCTTTTTAGCTTGCTTTTCTTTTCTGTAACAATGTTGTGTTTTTATTCTGTAATATGTTTGTATTGCTGTCTGTTTACCCCGATCCGGTTAGGTTTTAGACTCCTCATAAGTGCTATGGATGTTTTTTTCCTTTCTTTTTGGTTTCTTTTTGGAAACCTTTTTTCCACTGTTACTGTTACTATGCATCTAAATCTCCACGGCTTTTGTGAAAGTCTGTTTAGATGCTTCATTGGAGTATTCGTACTCTCGATGGTTTTGTCCATCAGATTGCGCCGTGGTAAGGGTTTTCTCGAGCTGCATTCGCAGACGTATTCCATCTTCACCACCTTCTTTGAGGAGTTTGTAGTCTGTTTGGATTGGGTTAAATTGTTTAAGCTGTTTAGCTTATGTGTCTGTCCTGTAACCTTCTTATGTTTTAATGAATTTTGGTACGTTACCAAAAAAAAAAAAAAAAAAAAAAGGCAGTAGAGAAGAAAGAAAGATAGGGCATTATAGCTTCAACTCAAGAAGTAGCATTCTCATCCGTATCCATTGAAGAACTATATTACAATATTGACGTGGCAATCCCAATTAGTTAGCCACGTAGACAGCAAATCACAATAAAATATCTTTGAGTAAAATTCATGGTTCTATGACTTCATGCTTTTTACAACTTGAATTTCAAATACCAACTTGAAATTGCACACAATGGGAACAACTAAGTGAGACGAGCACAAAAAACATCCAAACTAGGGGCGAGAGTGTGGCCACCTGTTTAATTATCAAGGCTTCAAAGCTAAAACCGATAAATTTTTCTCTAAATTTGATTGAAGGAATTTCTTTCAATTCAATCTATCAAATTGAGATATGTTTAAAATGCATGTGAAAATCAAATATATTTTTAACACGTCAGTTTAATATACTGAATAGGAGATATGTGGTGATCTCCAGATTAACTCCAATTCTTTTGTGACTTCTTATGCCAATAAAATGCATGTGCAATAAGACTCTTAACCACACTTATCTCATAAACAGGTAATTGAGTCATATGCCCGGCAGAATTAGGAATTAGGATTGTTCTGTTAGAGTATGACTGCAACAAAAATTAAGAATTGAAAATTGAAAAGAGAACTCATATGGAAAAATGATACGCTAATTATACCATGGGGAATAGGATGATGGGTAAGGAGGCTGAGAAATTAAAAGTTTTCTCACTTATGAGAACTCTCTCCTTTATTTAGTGAAGTCAAAACATCTAGTAAAATTAATCTATTAATCCAACGTTTGCGCCTTAATAACTCTAAGGGCATGACATTAGAAATCATCTCATCGTATAAATGTAAGATGGTTAAAATTAATTTTCTCACAAATTCTAAATATTTTTTATGGACATTTGTTGGAGAAAATTAGTAGAAAAATATTTTTTAAAAATAAATATATATATTGAGTCGCATTAGTGAAAAGTATAAGGTTCTGAAACTTTGCTAAACACTTATATGATGAGAACAATTAGCACGTAATATTGTGACTACCTTGCTGAGAACGTACGGTATGCATGTTAGGTTGATAATGGCGCAAAATATTAGTCTCACGACGGTATCGAATATTTTATGTATATTTCTAACACTAAACCACTCAAGTCTAAGAATAAGAATAATAAGTTCTTTGTTTCATATATATATATATAGTAACCTTTCTAAGGTAAGGCTACTTCGTGTACCTATTCATATGGAGCAAACTCCAGACCCATAATATTTACTTGTCATCCACAGCCTAGAACAAATAAGGTTTACAGTTGAACTAAAATGCTAGTACTCCTGTCCTTTGATTCTTTTAAATATTTTGCCTTTCTTTTTCACTCAAGTTGCCAATAGAAAAGTTGATAAAAAAAAAATTTTAAAAAAATTTAAAAAAAAAAATCATAATAATTCTAACCATGTGATATGATCGAGAGTGCTCTCATAATAATTCTACTCTTAGGCTTTGTTTGGTATCCTTTGGCCTTTGTTTGACATTTTCCTGTAGCAAGATTTGATTGATGTGAAAAAAATAAAATAAGAATTTTTTGTATGAAAAATTAAAAATAAAAATAAAAAAAATTGTTTTATAATAAATTTTTTATTTGAATAATAGTAAAAAGTGATTGATATGATGTAAAAAATAAAAATATTGAAAGTTGAATTTTAGGTCAATATTATAGAGCCATTTTTTGGCCATTGCCAAATTTGACATAAGAATGTCAAATAAGCAAACAGGAGAAGATTAGGTTAGGTGGATTTAAAATAATAGTAATAGAATAATCTATAGAAAAACATATTAGAATTTTGCTTCCAATCACCAAGCAAACTTCTTTACCTACCACACGATCTCTTCTCCCCTCTCTTTATATATATATATATATATATATATATATATATATATATATATATATATAGGGAGAGAGTCTTATGGCTTTCATGCATCTCAGTCAAGTGTTCATTTCTCTAGACGTACGTGCCAGTACTGCCACCCTTTTGTTTGTCTCTGGGGAACAAACTCAGAATTTATGTTCCTCTTAAAAAAACACTTTCAAGGTACCTCTCTTTCTTTTTTATAAATGATATCTAAGGCCATTTCAGCTGCAAATTAACACATGGCTAACTTCTTTTACCATGTTTTTTTGTTTGCTACATAATTTCTTTCCGACACTGCAAATGATCTCTCGTTTCATATATACAATATACTTGAAAATCATCTTGCATGTCTGAGTAGTAGTGTCGGTTATTTGTTACATTAATATAGAGGATGTGGAAGTTAAAGATAACCGAAGGAGGGCCGGGGCTGGTGAGCGTAAACAACTTCGTCGGACGGCAACACTGGGAATTCGACCCTGACGTCGGCACTCCCGAAGAACGTGCTCAAGTTGAAAAGGCCTGCCACAACTTCAAGAATAATCGGTTTCGGATGAGACAGAGCGCTGATCTTTTGATGAGAATGCAAGTAAGTTAAAGTATCTAATTAAATGATTAAATTTACTTCTTATTATAATTAAGTTCAAATCTTTAAATAAATATTCTACGTACGTGTTGGGTGATTTCACTTATTAAAAAGGGAATTTAAGTTCACAAATGAAAGGAAATGTTAAGTATTGATTAAACGATTCAATTTATCTCTTTTTACCAACTTAAACTTTTAAAACAAGTGATTAATGGAACCAACTCAAATCCTCACATGGCAACCAAAGCAACGTCCATATTCTCCACAAGGCAAGTGCGTGACCTGCAAGATCACAATCCTCACAAGGAATCTCAAGCAACGGCTACATCCCAAATAAGGCAAATGAAATCCTACAATCAGCCCAACGGCTAGTGCTCAACAAGGAAAACCAAGAATTTGTCATTCATTTTGTAAAATACTTTCCTTTGTAAATCTCTCAAAGAACGTGTATAAATTTAGCATGCATCAATGAAAAATACAGGCAAGCAATCACACAGAAATATCAAACTCTTTATGGTATCAGAGCTTTGAACGAGCGACTCACGTCGTCTTTTTTTTTCTCCCTTGTCTCTGAAGCATTTTTTCAAACACCTGCTGCTCTTCTCAAATGGCCTCTGCCTCCACTGAAACCACCTCCACCGAAACCACCCCAACCACTACTCCCATCAATACCCAACAAGCCCTTCCCGTAGCTCCTCTCTCCAGTTTTGCCCAATCCATCACCAAGCTCAACAAAACCAATTACATGACCTAACGTGGCCTTGTGGAGCCATTCCTCCAAGGTCATGATCTCTATGGGTTCATCGACGGCACCAATACCCCCAGCCCGCCCATCTCCACCTCCCCTGGCGGCACTTCCACCATCTCCACAGACCCAGACACCCTTCGATGCCTCCGTCAAGATCAATTGGTTCTTAGCATGTTAATGTCCTCCATCTCCGATGAATTGCTGCCTCAGGTCCTTGGTTGCAAGACTGCCCAGGAGCTATGGAAGACACTTGATAAATCCTTCACTTCAGAATCTCAAGCCCGTATATTAACCCTCCGTCTTCAACTCACCACTGCCAAGAAAGGAAATCTGAGTATCTCAGATTATTATCATCAAATCAAGCACACCACTGCCACTCTTGCTGCTGCCGGACACAAAATCAGTGATGAAGAATTCACCTCCTATCTCCTCGGCGGTTTGGGTTCCGAATACGACCCATTTGTAACCTCCGTAACCACTCGTGTGGAGCCCCTCTCCATTGACACGCTGTTTGGGCATCTCCTTGCCCACGAATCTCGGCTTGCAAAACATCATCATGAAGACTCCTCTTTTCCGACAGCCAAAGTCGCAGCTCGGAGCCCCAACTTCCACCGCAGCCGTAACAGTCATCGAGCTTTCCAGCGCTCCTCCGGCCAAGGGCAACGATGACGGGGGCGCCCTCATCAATTTCACGCTTCTGCATCCAGAAGTCAGGGAGGACCTTTAGGTAGGGGTGGGCAAAAACCCGACCGACCCGCAAACCCGCCCCGCCCCGCCCCGAGCAGTTTTTAGGCATATTTTTGCGGGTTCGGGTAGGATCTCTCCAACCCGTGCGGGGCGGGGCGGGGCGGGTTGCGGGTATAGAGATTTATTTCATGCGGGTACCCGCCCCGCCCCGATCCGACCCGCCCAACTATAAAAATATTAAAACTAAAAAAACCCTAACCTAATTTCCTAACTCTCTCTTTCAGTTTCAGCCGCCTCTCTCCCTCCCTTCCTCTCTCAGCCTCTCGTCTCTTGCTCTCTCTCCATCTCTCCATCTCTCTTGCTCTCGCTCTCGCTCTCTCTCCGTCACTCTTGCTTGCTCGTCTGCGCCGCCGCTCCACCTCAAATCACTGGCTCTTGCGCCGCTCCCACCTCCACTCCACAGACCACGATCCACGATCCAGGTTTTTCTCTCTCTCTCTAGGCCTCTTTCATGAATGGGAACCAAAAGATCTTTTATCATTCAGATCTAATCATTCTTTGGTTTTCTATTCCATTGTTTATAGGTTTGATGTTGGGTTGGGTTGTGTTTCATTGTTTCTTGGTATTCTAATGTAGGGTTTGTTTGAAAATGGAGGACAAGAAACCTGCAGAAGAGACGAAAATGGAGGAGAAGAACCCAACCCGCACAACCCGCATGAACCCGCCCCGTCCCCCCCCGCCCCGCACAACCCGAACCCGCGCGGTTTTGTTAATTTTGCTCGGGTGACGGGTTGAAAAATTCAAAACCTGCAGGGTGCGGGGCGGGTGGAAAAAAAGCCCATACCCGCCCCGCCCCGACCCGTGCCCACCCCTACCTTTAGGTCCCTTTCCCTTTCAATATAGCCCACATCAACAAATGGGCTCCTCACGGTCCAGCCCACATATGGGCTCCTCAAGGTCCAAACCCACATGTCAAGTTTGTGGCAAATTGGGCCATTCAGCCCTCACCTGCTACAACAGATTTAATCAAGCTTACCAAGCCCCTGGCCCAAGTTTCACAGCTTATAATGCAATGGCCACATCATCTCGGGATCTCAATTGGTATCCCGACACTGGTGCTTCTCACCACGTCACCTCCGATTCAAATCAATTGAATATTCAATCATAAGAGTACGATGGCCCCGATCAAATTCAAGTGGGCAATGGTACCCGCTTAGCCATTAAAAACATTGGCACTTCTCTATTCTCTCAACCTAATTTTATTTTACGTAATGTTTTGCATGTTCCAAAAATTACAAAAAATTTATTATCTGTGCAAAAATTTACTTTAGATAATAATGCTTTCATGGAATTTCACCCTTCTTGTTTTTTTGTTAAGGATCGCATCTCCGGGAAGATTTTACACAAAGGCCCGAGTAAGAATGGACTTTATCAATGGTCCCCTTCTACATCAGCAGCACCACCTAGTGTTTTTTCTAGTGAACGTGCTTCTCATCACGATTGGCACGCGCGTCTCGGTCATCCTGCTGATCGAATACTTCGTCAAGTTGTGTCTCAATTTCACCTACCCGTCACGTCTAATAAGAAGCTACCACTTTGCCCCGCCTGTCGTCGTGGCAAAAGTCACCAGCTTCCTTTTTCCATATCAGATCACCCATCACATGTTCCTCTAGAATTAATTTTTTCTGATGTTTGGGGACCTTCCCCTGTTTTATCAAATAATGGTGCTCGTTATTATGTTATTTTTGTTGATCACTTTAGCAAATTTTCTTGCTTATATCCCATCCAATGCAAATCTGATGTTTTCACCATATTTCCTAAGTTTCAGGCATATGTCGAAAGACTTTTTGATCGTAAAATTAAATCCATTCAAACCGATGGCGGTGGCGAATTTCAAAAACTCCGACATCTTTTTACATCACATGGCATCCATCATCGTTTAGCATGCCCTCACACTCACGAACAAAATGGGTCTGTAGAACGCAAGCACAGGCACATAGTCGAAATGGGCCTTACTCTACTAGCCCATTCTTCCACTCCTTTAACCTATTGGGCTGAAGCTTTCCAAACAGCGTCCTATCTCATTAATAGATTGCCCACTCCAGTCCTCAATCACCTCTCCCCCTTTCAAACACTTTTCAACCTTCGCCCAAACTACATTTTTTTACGGGTTTTCGGATGCGCGTGTTGGCCACACCTGCGCCCATATAACCGACACAAATTGGATTATCTATCTGCTGAATGCGTCTTTCTCGGCTATAGTCCCTCCCATCGTGGCTACAAATATCTTCATCTTCCTTCCGGTCGCATCTATATTTCCCGACATGTCATTTTCAATGAATCTTCTTTCCCCTTTTCTCGCCCCTCCCCTTCCACTTCGAACCCACCCTCTCAACACACTCTCCTCTATTCTCTCCCTCCTTCCCCTAACCCACCCTTCCACACTCCTCAACACCCCCATAACCCACGGAGTCACCCCCCAACTCCACCACCACCTCCCACTTTCGCTGAGGTCACCTCCCCCCCTTCATTAGCACCTACTACTACTAACACTAGTTCTCCTTCTTGTCCATAGGTTGCACCTGCAGAAACTGCTCCACCAGCTCCTCCTCCCCGACAACATGGCATGCAAACTCGCTCCAGGAACAACATTTTCAAGCCAAAGAACCTTCCAGAGGGACTCATCCAGTATCCTCTCCCAAAAGCACTCATTGCCACCACCTGCTCGAATGATGTCGAACCGACCAGCTACTCCTCTGCTGCTCCACATCCTGCCTGGCGAGCTGCCATGAATACTGAATTTGATGCATTACTCACCAATGGCACTTGGACCTTGGTCTCTCCACCCCCCAATACCAACATCGTTGGATGCAAATGGGTTTTTCGTCTGAAACGTAAAGCTGACGGCACCATTGATCGCTACAAAGCCCGACTCGTCGCCAAGGGATTTCACCAACAACCTGGCATTGACTATGGCGAGACCTACAGTCCGGTGGTTAAGCCCACCACCATTCGCTTAGTTCTTTCTCTGGCAATTTCATCCGGATGGTCTATTCGCCAGATTGATGTACAAAATGCCTTCCTTCACGGATGGCTTTCCGAAGATGTCTATATGGATCAACCTCCTGGTTTTATTCATCCCAACTACCCCAATCATGTTTGCAAGCTACACAAGGCACTGTATGGTTTAAAGCAAGCTCCCCGCGCTTGGTTTTCTCGTCTCAGTGATCGACTTCTTGAGCTTGGTTTTGTCGGATCTCGCTCCGACTCCTCCCTATTCACTCGGTGTACACCTCAACATACCACATACATCCTCATCTACGTCGATGACATACTTATCACCAGTTCCACTCCTCACGAGACCACCTCCCTTCTGCAATCCCTCCGAGTTGACTTTGCAATTAAAGACCTTGGCTCCCTTCACTTCTTCCTTGGCATGGAAGCCATTACTACACCTGATGGTCTCATTCTCTCTCAACAACGCTATATCTTGGATCTCCTTCGCAAAAGCAACATGACTGATGCTAAACCCGTCAAGTCACCCATGTCTACTGCACATACCCTATCTCTACTCTCTGGGGATCCACTCAATGACCCATCCTCTTACCGCAGCCTTGTTGGCGGCCTCCAATATCTCTCCCTCACCCACCCTGACATTTCCTTTGCAGTCAACAAAGTTTCTCAATTCATGCACCGCCCCACCTCTATCCACCTCCAAGCCGTAAAGCGCATCCTTCGCTACCTCAAATTCACCATCACCTATGGACTACTCCTCCGTCGGTCCCCCTCCCGCACCCTACAAGCTTTCTCTGATGCTGACTGGGCCGGCTGCCCCGATGACCGAAAATCCACTGGTGGCTTTTGTGTATTCCTTGGCCCTAACCTCATCTCATGGTCCTCTCGCAAACATCGCACTGTTGCCCGCTCAAGCACTGAATCTGAATATCGCACCCTCGCCATTACCGCTGCCGAACTCATTTGGCTCCAATCCTTGCTCCGTGACCTTGGCATTTTTCTTCCCCATCCCCCTACACTTTGGTGCGACAATATTGGTGCCACCTACTTATCTGCCAACCCCGCCTTCCATGCACGCACAAAACACATTGAAATCGACTTCCACTTTGTCCGCGATAAAGTCGCCTCCAACACCCTTGTCGTGCGTTTCATCTCTAGCAAAGACAACCTCGCTGACATCTTCACTAAACCCACCGCTTTCTCTCCTTTCTCTCTCATGCGAACCAAGCTCAACGTCGTGTGCCACGTGTCTCGCTTGCGGGGGCGTAATGGAACCAACTCAAATCCTCACATGGCAACCAAAGCAACGTCCATATTCTCCACAAGGCAAGTGCGTGACCTGCAAGATCACAATCCTCACAAGGAATCTCAAGCAACGGCTACATCCCAAATAAGGCAAATGAAATCCTACAATCAGCCCAACGGCTAGTGCTCAACAAGAAAGGAAAACCAAGAATTTGTCATTCATTTTGTAAAATACTTTCCTTTGTAAATCTCTCAAAGAACGTGTATAAATTTAGCATGCATCAATGAAAAATACAGGCAAGCAATCACACAGAAATATCAAACTCTTTAGTGATAACTTAAGGTTACATACCTTTACAGCTTTACCTATATATCTCTGCATGCATGCATGTCTCTTCATTCTCATATAGTTTCTTTGAGAACCATGATAGGCTGGCAGTCTGTTACGGTTAACGTGCCATAGAAGTTACTATATACTGTTGGAGGTTACTTTTTATGTAGGTTGTATTTTTGTCAACATTGGTTTGTAGAAGATCGGTGAAAATGTATGAATTCAGTGATCCCACGTGTGTGTGTTTTAGAAACTTGTATTCTCAAAATTAGGTTACCGGCTGGTAACTTGTATGAAAAGTTGCTGCAGAAGAAAATCAGATAAGAAAAAATAGACATGAGAGCCAAGTATGTTTACCTCATCCTCCCCTGTTCTTTGCATCAATGATAAGATCATATGGTTGTGATTTGTGTTAGAATCTACAAAATTTCAATTGTGAGGGCTTTGACTTATTTTTTACTTGGACATTTCTCTGTTTGATATGGAAAACTCACAGCTTAGGAAGGAGAATCCATGTCCACGAATTCCAGCACCAGTGGAAGTGAAAGAAACAGAGGCGATAACAAAAGAAGCAGTGATTATTATAATGAGAAGAGCACTGAGCTTTTATTCCTCCATTCAAGCCCATGATGGCCACTGGCCTGCTGAATCTGCTGGCCCCTTGTTTTTCCTTCAACCCTTTGTATGTTTTTTTCTCACCATTCTATATACAAATATATATGCATCCTTATTGTTGTTTCTTATCTAGCTTAATTTCATATTATTATGATATGCAGGTAATGGCATTATACATCACTGGAGGTCTCAACGCTATATTTTCACCAGCACACCAGAAGGAAATTATTCAATACTTGTATAATCATCAGGTTTTATTCTTTTATTCTTTTCTGAACATAAGTTTGTGTCTTTGAAGTCCTAGCTAGAAAACTAAAAAGTTGGCTAATTTTTAAACATGTGTATTTGTTGGATAGAACGAAGATGGAGGTTGGGGCTTCCATATAGAGGGTCACAGCACAATGTTTGGGTCAGCATTGAGCTATATTGCCTTGAGAATACTTGGAGAGGGACCTGAAGATGGTGAAGATGGGGCAGTGGCTAGAGGCTAGAAATCGATTCTTGACCATGGTGGTTTAGTGGCTATTCCTTCATGGGGAAAGTTTTGGGTCACGGTATATATGACCATTTGAAAGTTGAAACCATTACCATATGTTAGTTTTAACAAATTAGCTAACAAAACACCTAACGAGAATGATGGTAGCATATTCACTTTCAACTGTAATATATAATCTTTAGCATATTGTGATTCGTGAACTTGTGATGTAAAGTAGTCTCATTGAGTTATCTGTCAAGTGAAAACTCAAATGTCTCATCTCATGTGAAGGTACTGGGAGTGTATGAGTGGTCAGGCTACAATCCACTTCCCCTAGAGTTCTGTCTTCTTCCTAAAATCTTCCCCATGCATCCAAGTTTTTTCCACTCACGTACATCTTTTTGTTGGAAAGCACATAATAAGATATATATATATATACTACTAAAGGTGTGTGTATCAAAGAGTTAGCCTTGGTGCATGTATCTAATACTCAAGGTGTTCATTACATGAAATGTAGGCAAAATGTTATGCTATTGTCGCTTGGTTTACATGCCAATGTCTTATTTATATGGGAAGAGGTTTGTTGGTCCAATCACTGGATTGATTCAATCGCTAAGACAAGAGTTATATAATGAGCCTTACCATCAAATTAACTGGGATAAAGCCCGGAATACAATTGCAAAGGTTTGTTGAATCTTAATCCTTCTGCATTTCTTTTTTATCAGAAGCCTCTGCACAAGGCTTTTGCAAAAATGCGTTCAGCCAAGACAATAAATCATTATCACCATACATATTCAAATTACACAAGCAATTGTGAAGATTCCTGGTGAAGTTAATTCATACATAAAACTCACCCATGTTGCTAATTTAGGAGGATCTCTACTATCCGCATCCCCTCATACAAGATATGCTATGGGGATTTCTTCACCATGTAGTCGAGCCTATCCTGAGCTATTGGCCATTTTCAATGATGAGAGAGAAAGCACTCAAAGCTGCAATTGGTCATGTGCATTATGAGGATGAGAACAGCAGATACCTTTGCATTGGAAGCGTTGAAAAGGTCAATAACTAGTGTGCTAGGGTTGCAGATACAATATATATATATATATATATATATATATATATATATATATATATATATCAAATTAAGTATTTGATATTTTCATCAATGAACTGAATTTTCAAGGTTATTTTTATTACAGGTACTATGTTTGATTTTACTACAGGTACTATGTTTGATTGCCTGTTGGGCTGAAGATCCAAATGGGGAGGCATACAAGCTTCATCTAGGCAGGATTCCAGACAACTATTGGGTTGCTGAAGATGGCTTAAAAATTCAGGTTCTATATATTATCACCCCTTGCCTTTCATCTAGACTAAAGAAGAGAAAAAATCATAAAATAAAATATTCTAACATGGTCTTATGTGGAACAAGAACAAACCAATTAATTATCACATCGAGGAACATATTGAAGCATTTACCCAAAAGTCAAGCCTGCAAAATCTTGGTCCATTTAAAATCAAATATTTTATTTTGAAATGTAGTAATAAATGATACCTGGTTTATCCGATGCAGAGTTTCGAGTGTCAGATGTGGGATGCGGGTTTTGCTATTCAAGCAATTCTCTCTTGTAATCTAAACAAAGAGTATTGGCCAACCCTTCGTAAAGCACATGAATTTGTAAAGGCTTCACAGGTCAGTAAAATATATATATATACTCCTTACATTGTTTTTCCAAAGATAATGTGCTTTAACATAATAATCATGTTATTTTCTAGGTTCTAGAAAACCCTTATGGGGACTTCAAAGCTATGTATCGCCACATAAGCAAAGGAGCATGGACATTTTCCATGCAGGACCATGGCTGGCAAGTCTCTAATAGCACTGCTGAAGGGCTGAAGGTAATCACTCAACTCTATCAAAATAAATTACCAAAAATTTGTTTCATAGCAGAATCTGACATTTGGCAAAACCTTCTCTTTTGCAAGTTGCAATCTTGTTCTCAAAAAGGCTTGCAGACCTTGTTGGGGAGAAAATGGAGACAAAGCGGTTTTATGATGCTGTGAATGTCATTCTTTCTCTACAAGTAACAAGTCAACCTTCCAAATTCTATTTTTGACTCAGTTAGAAATTAAGGATACATAAAATGTTGTTTAATTGGTTTCACTTCTGAAACTTCATTATGTTTAAGCTTTCCCAAATGCTTCACATGAATAATTGAAATTCTTTCAATTGCCACTACAGAGTAATAATGGTGGCTTCCCAGCATGGGAGACTCGAAGAGCATATGCTTGGTTGGAGGTAACTTCTCAAAGCTTGACAATTAAAAATCTTCTTCTTCTATATATACCCTGCACTAGTTAACATAATTTTTTGTATCTAATTTCTCAGAAGTTCAACCCCACAGCTAGAGTTCTTTGAAGATGCCCTTATTGAGAGAGAGTAAAAATCTTCAACACAACAACGTACATATACAAAGGTTTTGCTCATATTTGCTTCCTAACAACAAGGTTGTGGCATGCACCTTATAGGTATGTAGAGTGCACTTCAGCTGCATTTCAAGCTCTGGTACTCTTTAGGAAGCTCTATCCCATGCACCGGAGGACAGAGATAGACAGTAGCATTTCTAGGGGAATTCAATACATTGAAGACATCCAAGAACCTGATGGATTATGGTAATTTAGCTCTATATTAAATTTGGAGACAATGTTCAAAACTCAGAACATTTGCTTTAATATCAAGTTGAATCATCAATCAGTTGTCTCCATACACTTGAGATGATGGTGACAGTGAAAAGCAGTCATTGGTTTTATATATATAAGATCTGATATAAAGGCTGATTTTCACTACGTACTAAATCATCAAGTTTTATTACAGTCATATCCCATTCTACTAAATAGCATTACTCTGTAGGAAATGAATAATTTAATAAATATTTTAACCTATATTAAGTATTATTGAAGGATAAAAGATCATTTTTACAGGTATGGTTGTTGGGGGATTTGCTACACCTATGGTACATGGTTTGCTGTAGGGGCACTGGCAGCCTGTGGAAAAAGCTACAAAAATTGTCCTGCATTGCGCAAAGCTTGTGAATTTTTGCTATCAAAGCAGCTACCTAATGGTGGTTGGGGAGAAAGTTACCTATCAAGCCAAAACAAGGTATGAAACAGATCATTTCAATTTGAATTTAGATTCTCAGGCAACAAATATAAGAAAGTTTTTATAAAGTTCATTTGTCCGAACAAGGAACGAGTTGCCCAAAACCTATTTAGACAGATGGGTCCTATAAGAGCGAGTGCGAATTGCTAACAAGTGAGACAACAAGATTGTTGAGAATCTCTATCCAATTATAAATATGTATACTACCAAACCATATAAAAAAAAATAAAAAAAAATTGGAGAATGAAAAGAAAGAACTCAAGTTTGTTTCTTTGTGAAATAGGTTTGGACGAATATAGAAGGAAATCATTCAAATCTAGTCCAAACCACGTGGGCTTTGTTGTCCCTCATTGAGGCTGGGCAGGTCGGTGCATCATTTTCTCTTCAAATAGTCAACTATTTGCACTGCACTATAACATAGCATTGCTAATGCTGCATAAGAAGACCAAAGAATGTAATAATATTTCGTTATAGAAAGAAAAAATATTACCAAAAAACTCTACATGCATGCATGCATATGAATAGAAAAATTAAGATCATTTACACAAATAAAGTCAAGAAAGTATGAAGCTTAGGTATTCAACTTTTAGGAAATACAAACATACCCATATGTTGATTTTGAATGTTTTCACAACTTTAGGCCGAGATATACCCAACACCAATTCATCGTGGAGTAAGAGTATTAATCAATTCACAGATAGAAGATGGTGACTTCCCTCAACAGGTAATTCATGTCTATATATTTAGAATCCAACACATTAAGATAAGTTCACAAAGTATTCCTACGGTCCATGCTATTAAATTAACATATGTCTTTACATTAGCAACGATTCTCACGTGCTTTTGAAGACATGTGTCAATTTAATAAGTAATGATACTCTTCACACTGACGTGTTTTAAATAGTTTTCATTTTTCCTAAATGGCTTACATAGAAAGCTACTTAAAATACTCAACTATAGCTGGTGTAAATTGAGTGTGCTAAATAGGTGTGAAGAGTGGCATTTCTTTCAATCCAATTTAAAGGAAAACTTTGTCCATTTAAGTGTCTGCAATTTGGTCTTTTTTTTCTTTTCTTTTTTTTCTTTTTTTTTTTCTTCCTTTTCTTTTTAATCAAAATAAGTTTTTTACATATTAAGTTTATTTTTTTAAAGCATGGTATTAGCATATAATCGATGGTTAATATTGGCAACAGGAAATCACTGGAGTATTTATGAGAAACTGTATACTAAACTACTCATCATATAGAAACATTTTTCCGATATGGGCTCTTGGAGAATATCGGAGGCGAGTTCTGTTTGCATGATAACCTGAATGCTTAACCAAATGATTGCATATTAAATGAACTTCAGGAGCCCAAGTTAGTTTGAAAGAGAATGGTCTCTCTCCAATACATATGTACAACTTTCATTCAAAGTAACAAATGTTAAGAATGCTTACCGAATAAATGCAGAAAATTCTCTGCCACTTGAAAGATGTAAATTATGTCGTAATTAGTTTGGTGTGAGACAAACAGCAACTCAATCATGTAATGCAATATAATATTAATATATGTGAGTGTTAAATGTGCAATATCATGCAATATAAACCTTATAGTTTTTTTCAAGTTTTTTTTTTTCTCTTTTTGTTTCTCTTCTAAATCTTGCATGAGGACCATGTTGCATCAATATCTTTGCATATTCAACTTTCAAATAAAGCACTTTTATTGAAGTATTAATTAAATACTTGAATTTATTATTTTTTATTAATTTAAATATATAAATAAGTGGTGATTTACCATGATATTAGATAGAGCCGAGGTACTTTTGAATTTGAATCTTAACTCTACAAATTGATTTCTCATTTCAATTAAAATAGTGTGTATTGTCTTTTGAGATAAGTAGTGATTTAAAACTTTCAATATTTTAAACTACGCCTTTCTTCCCAAAAAAAAAAAAGTTCCCGTGTTCTCTTTTTCTCTTTGAGAGGTCATTCGGTTTATAAGATGCAAACATGGAGGTAATTATCTTTGAGGAAAAAAAAATGCAAAATCAATCTCTATGGCTACATGGATTTGCAATAAACTTTATGTGGTATGCAAAAATAACAAATAAGTCTACTATTAACTTATGTGCAAAATCGTGGTGGATTATGTTAGTGAACTACGTTAGATCCAATTTTATAACGACACTTACGTGTTACTCATTATGCACATGGCACCAACTTAATTAGACCTAATTTTACACTTATTTGAAATATTTTCTTCTTCCACTCTATTTCAACTAAAAATCAATGATTCATGCCGGCCACCTAATTATTTGTAAACTGCAATTAGAGATAAATAAATAACCCAACAAAACTTAATAATAAAACACACTTCTTCATTAAAGTACTCAGTAACTATCAAATACAATAAATCAAAAATCCAAATACGTCTCTAAAATATATTCCCCCATGCAGCAACATATAGTCTGGGTCCATTAATATTTAAAAACTATAACTTCAATTGTCTCACATTCCAACTAATTAAACAAAAACAAACACTACAACACACTTATTGAAACCTCTAATTCTAATTACACTCCAACAACTCCCTCCCACATTCAGCTACCGGAGTATCTGATCAACTCGAGGAACCTGCTAATTCTGAAAAATTTACAAGAAATAAGGATGAGCGTAGGAAATGGGATTAGGGGATTTGTAAGTTTAAACAAACTAATTAATGTTTCATATTCCAAATTATTGTGAGCAAACAAAATTCCCATAGAAATATTTTTACAATAAATTTATACAAGGTCACCGTTATGCCACAAAGACATCAAATATCACAAATCAGAGATATACTTGCAAAATGTTTGTAGCTTTAACTTTCCATGTAAAAACCCATCAAGAATATAGATAAATTATATTCTTAATAAACTTTGATAATAACCAATTCTCCAAATAAAAATCCATACAATTAAGAATATAGATCAACGGTTTTAAAAAGGGGTAATACTAAACACACTCCCACTTCTTCAAACTCAATATCGCACTTCTTTGTGTAACTTTTAAAATCATCAATTAAATTACTGTTTAAAAATATTAGGTTGGGAGAGGGGGTATGGCCACCGTCCTTGCCATAAGTTAGGAGAGTGTTTGGTAAACCATTTTCCCTTTGCTACTGTAGCTAACGTGGATTAACTAATATGAATAAAAAGTAAGAATGTTTGGTATGGAAAAGTGATAAAATTTTGTTTGTAGTGATTTTTTTTATCTGAATGATAATAAAAAGTAAATTATGTGATATAAAAAATGAAAATGTGAAAATGTTTTTATGTTAATTTTTTTGGGAAAAAAGAAAATAGAGCGTGAATAGTGTTGAAGGGATGGAAAAGGGTTGCCAAACGGCGTCATGATCCTGTAAGTAAAGCTATTCAAGTTACGGTCGGTGGTGACATACAATCACATTCATGGCATGCTAAATAGCAACTAAGCTAATTAGAAACTTTGGACTAAGAGTCTGTTTGAGATTGAGTTTGAGAAATAGAGCTTTTAAATTAAAAAGAGCTTTTGAGCAAAAGCTTCATTTTTAAGCTTTTACCAAAAGTGCGTTTTGGTCATTTTTAGGCTTTTTGAACCCTTAAAAGCGCTTTTAATTTTTTTACCAAACAAGTACTTTTTTCTTCAAACGAACTTTTTGAGTGTTAAAACCACTTTTAAGCTCCTCAAACGCAATCTCAAATATGACCTAATAAAGTTATGCAACAAATTAAGTACACATTACAAGAAGAAAAATATCGATACAAGCAGAAGAAATAAATCAAATGAAATCATATCAAAAAACCCTTACTAATCCTGGAAAGGAGAAAGCCAAACTGGGGAACCCTTTGCTAGAACGGGGACCGACTCGATTTTAATTTTCTCATTGGGAAGAATTGGTTCCCATTTGGACATCTTCACTACGTAATGGAGGAAGACAAGAACAGTCACTCTAGCATACTCCTTTCCTGGGCACATCAAAGGACCTGCCCCAAAAGGAACATATGTGCAAGGAGAAGGTCCATTTTCTTCAAATCTTCTTGGATTAAACCTTTCTGGCTCCGAGAAGTATTCAGAGTTCTTCTGGGTCAAACCCACACTCCAATATATCTGAAAAAAAAAAAAAAAAAAAAAAAAAAAAAAAAAAAAATAGATAGACAAAATTTGTAATATATAATGGAAAATGAAGATGGATGAAGTAGCTAGCTATATATAATAGAAGGACATCACTTACCTTCCAAACCTTTGGAATGACAACCCTCGTAGAAAGTATCTGTCTTGGCTTCTCTAAAGGCACCTTGAACAATTGTTGTATGCCTCATCACTTCGTTCACAAAGTTCCAAGTATACTTCATCTTTTGTATGTCATCCCAACATAGTGCTTCTCTTGGCTTCATTAGCCCTATGATCTCACTTTGCTCTATCATGCAAAAGAAGTTCTACCAGCTAGTTTTGTATACATGTATGAATCAAAATAAAAACTACAAAGAGAGATATGCTTCTTAATTAGGGCTAGCAATTCGTGTTGGCATGTCGAGATCGTGGGTCAATCCACACACGAGCCATTTAGTTAACATGTCAAATCTCTAAACCCTGACACGACTTTTTTAAATAAACGGATAACACAACACAATCCGTATAACCCATTTCATAAATATATTATTTGACCAGTTTTGACTTGTATATGAATTTAAATGTAAAAAAAATGTATAATTTACTTTATACGGATTATGTGGGTCACCTATAAGTTAAGCGAGTAAGCCCATGATTGACCCGTTTAATTCAAGTCAACCCGAACTAACTCGAACTAGAACCTGTTAATTTTATGTCAGATTTATGTTGGGTCGTATTAAAAATTACTAACCATATTCTTAATACAATGCACAAATAAAAAGTAAAAATAAATAAATAAATACCTCTTACAACTTCATTATAGACGTGAGGCATCTCTGCAAGATATTTCATAGAGAGAGTGATAGTGGCAGTCGTAGTGTCATGGCCCCCAAGCAGAAATTAATGCCAAAATCTTATCTGCAATCTCCAATTCTGTCATGAACCCATCGTGGTCGCATGGCAAAGCAATCATTTGTGATAGCACACCCGGCCTGTGTTGGAGAAGCTAAATTATTTGCCAAGGCTTCCCTCCTCTCCTTCACAATCACATATATCTCTTTCCTGAGAGCTTCTGCTGCTTTTATTGCATGATAAAATGCCTTTGGTGAGATCATTGAAGTGGCACAAAAACTTGGACAATTTCTCCTTGTCATCGATGCTCATAAATAAATGGCAAGCTAAGGTGAATGTGTGCATCTTCACTAGAGGATGTACCTTAACTTCATTTTTGCCTTCCCAGTAATTCTTGAAGTGGGTTCTTGAAATGGAGTCATTTGATGCCACAAATTTGTGAGTCTCATTGAACTTGAAGAACAAGGATATGAACTTCCTGGCCTTGGCAGCGTCATTTTCAATGGGCACAAGTGCTGTGGAGGGGAAGAGCTTCTGGACCGAGGGAGGGCGCCAGCGTATGAACAACTTGCCATCATTTGAAAAGATGAATCTATTTGCAGCAGCACCAGAAAATATGATGAAATTCTCACCAAGAATACATGTTTTGAAGACTTTCGATGAGTGTTTGGTTGTTCTCTTTGAGACAAAATTTTCCAATGCTTCCTCTTGCATTGCAGCCAAAAATTGAAGGGTTTCGCCAATGATTAGCCAGCCGAAAATTCCAGGAGGGAGAGTGACATTTTCTTTGGTTGCGTAAGCTAAGGAACAAATGCCAAAAGAAATGAAAGAGGCCAAGAGTAGGGTAATGAAGAAGAAGAGGAAGAGGAGGAGCTCCATGTTGTCATTTTTAGTTAATTTTCTTTGTTATTTTTCTCTATTGTAATTACATTTTGGTGTATAAGTAAAGTATTGTAGTATCCCAAAAGGTTAAGTTGATAGAAAATGATAAATTTAAATATTTCAGGAAAAAATCAAATTTAGTTATGAATATCTTTTTATGCAATTTTAATTTATTCTCTAGGTTTTCAATTTTGCCACTTAGTCCTAAGATTTTTCTTTAATTTCAAATAAATATCTCCATCAATTTATCATTCAATTAATTTATCATGTGTCAACTGTACGTGTTGTGTGGCACAATTATTTTTAGTTACCAATGTATCCTAAATAAAAATTAAAATAATTAAATCATTTTTAACAAAAAATAATGATCGACAAGACAACCACCATTAATTGGTGAAGGGGGTTGCCTCTCACCACATGATTTTTCAAACGAGAACCATATTACATCAATTAATTAGTTTAATATAGTATATCATTAATTAATTGGACAGTAAGTTAATGGAGAAACCTACTTTAAACCTTACAGTCATGTAGGACATGTTTTCCAACTTTAAGGTCAAAATTTTGTTTTGTTACATCTAATAATGTACATGCCACATTTTTAAAAATTGTAAATGGCGTAACAATATATACACCATTAAATCCGTAAAATTTAATCTAAACCATAAAATGAATCATCTCCAATTCCCTTGAAACGAAGAGGTTTCCATATACACCATATCACTTTGAAATCTATTTGACGATTCAATAAAGACTTGTGGGAGGGATGAGAAGATAGGCATAAAAAACAAGGTCTTGCAAGAGTAGCTTCACAATTCATAACATCTCACCAGGTTTGAATACCAGACTTTTCTCAACAAACATTGCAAACTATCATTATCACTTTTTTTCCCTTTCCAAAAGGAAAATAAAGTGCACAGAAGAAAATTCTCAGAAATGTATGATTTACATTACAGTCATGGACATTATCTGCCGAGCAAGACCCGGATCTTGCTCCAAGAGCTCCTTAAGGTTGTTCTCCACCTCCACCATCTGCTTTTCTAAATATTCCTTTGATGTCTGTCCGAAGCCCAACAACAGAAAATATTGCACCAAAATTTCAGAAGAATGAGAGAAAATTAGTACATTGTCTTCCAAAAGAACGATGATTAGCTGCAGAACTCAAGCGAGGTTTCCAGGCACAGCTAAGGCCAAACAAGTAGGGGAAAGATTGGCTCATTCAAAACCTTTAGCAGTAACTAATTTCCATGGCAGTAAATAATCTACACAGTGCTAAGATCAAAAATCAACATGTAACATTTTCCTGCAAGCCTTCTTACCATAAACTCTTCTATTTGTTATTCCTTGTTAAACTAAATAATCTTGGTAACTTTTTTATGGAGATCACTCCTAGAGCAAAAATTCATTAGCCCGTTTCGCCGTTTTCACCCTACTTGTACTTCATACCTGATTGTGAATCATTTAAGGTTGCTTAAGCACACAAGGTAATCATGGTATTACAATTTCGGAATCTTTTATATAAATTCAACTGAACAAAAATTAGATCTTTCATTATCAAAAAGAAAATCAGAGGTTTCAATTTTAAAAATAAAGGGCAAAACATCTACTATTAAACAAAAAACTTTAAGCCAAACTCAGGTCAAAATTCAAAAAAAAAAAAAAAAAAAAAAAAAAAGTACCAAATGAAACGGATATGATGATTCATTATTATGATCCTCCAATCCAAATTGCTGGACTACAAACCTAAAACCTTCCAGATGGACATTATAAAAAAAACATTAGGATGGATCTAGAATTCATTTATTGCTTTCTTTGTTCATTTTGGGGGGGGGGGGGGGGGGGGGGGGGGGGGGCCTTGTGAACAATATTTAATTTCACCAGTAATTTCTCTGTAAAATGTAGTAGGAAAAATATATATTGGCCAAGAGAATATCAAAGATGAAACACAAACAAAGAAAAGGTGGGGGGGGGGAGGGGAGTGTAGAAAGAAGAGATTTTACACGGGGGAAAATGAAAAGGTTAATGCACCTGTAATGAGGCAATTGCAGTTTCGCTATCCTTCAGCTTTTGTTCCTGTTCATTCATTAAAACTGACTTGGGTTCTAACACAAACCTGGCCACCATCAGAGAGACAGAGAGAGAGATTCATCAGAGTACATCACAATGTTTTAGAAAGCAGACTGTTCAATAAACCAGAAAAGTGAAAAGGGTCAAGGGTCAGAGGTTCAACCACCAGGCTGACCGTGATCGAACCAATCATAGATATTTAATTAAAAACAAAAAGAACATATAATGACCTGTAATCCACTCAAATAAATCTATAAACTATAAAGCTTAACAGATTCTAAATTCTGCTTCAATTAGTGAAGCAAATATATACACGCACACACATGCATGTATGAATCAAAAAATAACCAAGCATTTTTGAGTGAAAGGATGCATCTAATTTATCGTTTAAACTTTATTATCTCTCACACAAGTGACCTTAAGCTATTGATGATCTAGATTATAAACAAAAACTCACCATTGGGTGAAAAAGTGGGTGAAACCATATCAATCTTCAAAGGGCACCGCCTATCTTTGTTTATCCCTTAATAATATCTATATGCAATTTTGTTTAATACTATATGCATAAATGTGTGCCAAATGATTGTTAATAATGTATGCATAAATATGGCTCATAAATAGCATTGTATTTACAGCAAAAGGTTTCCAAATGTAATTAATATTAGATAATAATATTGATTGTACCACTACTAACAAGAAGTAATGGGTGGTAATCCCTACACCCTATTGCTTTCATAAGCCTTCTTTGTGGCCGGGGGGGGCCGAGAATGAACAATCAATTGAATTGGGCCAAGGAGAGATTGGACCCCAGCCCAGGTCAAACAGCTCAATGGCTGGACCATGATTGAAAACAGCCCAATCTGGTTCATTGACCAAAATGAATAGATGGGCATGACTGGAATGGATCGAGCCCGCCGGCAGTTCATCCGGTCTCTCTGGCCAGTCCAGTCTGAATTTAAATCCTTGATCTGTCATCTATAATCTGGCAGCCCATAAATCAAGAATTTTGTGAACTTTTCTCATGCTCAAATAGATTATGCAAAACTCACGTTCTTCCTGCAAAACAAAAATAAATAAATGTCAAATTGGGAGTAGGTTGCCCAAAGTAGCACAGTTAAAACTAAAATGCCAGATATGACTGTAATTCATGATTCAAATAAAAATCAGACAGCTTCTTTTCAAAACTCTTTAGAGATAGGGATTCATTTTCTAAAACCAAAGAAAGCATTTATCATTTTAAAGCTTGAGGCACTTTGAAATACTACGTACTTATACAAAACTAGCATGGGCATTATATGCCAACTTGAGATTATGGTTTTCGTTAAATACCTATAGATTTGTAGGTATTTGTATCATCAGACAATTGTCGCAGCTCCTCCAAGGTTAGAAAAGCACGCTTTTTTTCTCCCTCCTTGTTTCGCATCTGATTCTGTACCTAAAAGACATGATAACTAAGATCAGTTCAAAGTTCTTTAATGGTAAGTAATAAATTTTATTAAGAGAAACACATAGAGGGCAACACTAGAACAAGACAAGTATACAAGAGGAACCCTTAGAGAAACAGAAGAGAAGATAAGCTCTAAAGTTACAAAGATCCAAAATCTCCACAAAAGTAAAGAGAAGCCACTAGTTGTCTTCATCCTGTTAACAAGCAATCATAAATAATAACTTCAACTAAATCACTAAAAGCTTTGTGCTGTCAGACATTCATAGCATCTCTCCCACCAAATCCAAAACCAACCTACACATATGTATAGCCCAAATAAATGCAAACAACAAAAAAAACAAGTGACCATAGTCTTCTTGCCATAGGGCAGAAGATAATAAGATCATCCGTGGTCACACCCCTCATTTACACAAACAGCACTAGTTAACTATAAAATCTTCAAGCCATACCACTGTCAACCAAAAACTACTTTCGCCATAACATTGGCTTGCCAAAAATTCCTATCAAGAAAACTTCTCTTTCTTTGCTATAACCTCTTTTTTTTTTTCTAAATACAATTGTTGCTTATTAAAATCACCAAAAGTCATATTACTAGAGGTAGAAGGCCCAGGATTTATTTTTTTTACAAGTCACAATTTTAATGAAAAGAAAAACTGGCACAACCCTCATACACAAAATGTATACAAAAGACACCACCACATTAAAGATGGCCAGAATCTAAAAAGTTTACAAGGTCTAAAAGATTCAAAAAGGAGGAAGGAAGAACATAGACTACAATCCAATCTAAGAGAGATCTTACAAAACTGGATTTTAAAGAAGGTACAGGGGTCTCACAATCCTCAAAATGGGGACAATTCCTTTCTTTCCAAATGTTCCACACTAAAAACAAAAGAATAGCTTTCCAAATAGAATATTTGGGATATCAACGTCCTTGATTCTTCCAATAATGTAACAACTCTAGGATGTTTGTAGACATAATCCATGAAACTCCAAATAAGCTGAGAACCATGTACCAAGATCAATGGTGTACTCACAGTGGATGCAGGGATGACAGTCTCCTCGTTCTTTTTGCCAAAGCAATACCAATTAATAAGAGTAAAACCACACCTTCTAAGTTTGTCAACAGTGAGGATCTACCTAAAGATGCCATCCATATAAAGAGCTATACAAGGTGGAGCCTCAACCTTCCAAATACTTTTCCAAAGAAAAGGGCAAGTCTCTCCAACTTGTAATAATTTATAATAGTTCTTCACATCAAAACTGCAACTACTAGCTAGAGTCCACAACACTCTATCTGCCTCCCCAGGATGAGTCTTTGAAGAGTATAGCAGATTGAAGAAAGAGTCTAAACATTTTAACTCCCAATCCGAACTGTCCTCATAAAACTCATATTCCAATGGGAAGAATTACTCAAGGAAACTAAATAAACTGACGCCACCTCAAAAAAAGATTTAGGAATATAGTCTTGAGAGAAGGTTCTCCACACCACTCATTATGCCAAAAGAGAAAGCGGGAACCATCCCCAACCTTGAAGGAGACAAAGTTGGAGAAATTCCCCCAGCCATTCTTGATATTCCCCCAAAGACTCACCGTAGGGCCAAGAAATTTCAGATCCAAATGTTCATATATCATATATAGAGGTTATTAATAAAGCCTTTAGTAACCCTAATATCTCAACCCTTCATGACACATATAACGAATTGGTCCTAACTATCCAAGCTCATTAAAAGTCACATACTAATCACACAATTAGCAATTTCCAACCTACAGTAAACACTCCAAAAGAATTTGAAATATTACAATCTATTAGAATTCACATTGTAGTATTTTTTTTTTAAAAATAACAAAATATTTATCAAAAAAAAAAAAAAATCACATTGTAGTAGTTGCAAGAGTTTTTATAAATCCTTTTTTTGAAGAAGAAGAAGAAGAAATGTGTTACTTTAGAACGCAAACAACCAGCAACCAGAAACAAACTCCTACATAAATTTATCTATCTCTTCAGTCCCATGGATGCAGCAATTGAGACTGCAGATAGCAAATATATATCTATGATGTTGATTACTTTGCCGAAAAAGCATGATGTGGGCAGAACTACAGCAGATAAATCTCAGCAAGATGGAAACTAAGGCTTGGATTAAAGTGATTGATTGGTGAGAAACACATAGCTGAACCAGGAAATTAAAGTGAAGGAGAAAAAGCTCACTGCACAAACTTCACTTGGACAGCAGCCTAACTAGCTCCATTAATGATTAGTTTTTCTGAATTTCTTGTTCTCTTCTCTCTCTAATTCTACTTAGGCATACTATTGTATACTGCCTGTCTAATAGAATTGCGCCCCTCTACGCGTTTGATATATACAACATTACTTAAAAAAAAGAAAAAAAAAAAAGGCTCACTGCAGATAAAGAATTAGGCCCATGTAAACACTTAAAAGAGTGAAGTATTTTATGAATCTAGTTTCAAGATCTTCAGAGGGGGCATATATACCCTTCTTAAAATGGTAACTTCAAGAAATTTCTGGGCTAACTTCTCCAATTGCACATCAATGACTAATTCTTTTGACAGCATCTCAATTTAATCATTCTAAAGGGTGAAAAGCCCTCAGGTTTGTCTCTCTAAAGCATTAACTCACATATGCAAATCAGATTCGTCATCCAATTGGCCATCAGAAACGGCAATATAACATGCTTTCAACAAGAAATTTTAGGCTTTAGGACAGCAATTTAACTTACCAGTCAGAAAACAAAAGGGAAAAGAGAGAGACTATGGGCTTTAGGATTCAGGATGAAATTTCAAAAATCATGAAGAAAACATTTTTCTCATTCCAAGACGATGAAAACTAACAATATCTTTGATTCATCTCTCGACTGAAACAAAGATACTTCCAAAATGCTAGTCAAGCAATTCCCATGAATGTTCTTTATCTTAAGCCATAACCATACAATAGTAATAACTACAACAACAACTAAAAAAGAAAAGATAAAAAATCAAATAAAGAAATGCAGAGCTGCACCAGTTGTTAGTAGCTTGAATTGTTATTTCTTGTTTATTGTTTTATTGCACATAAACCATAAAATACCAAATAATAAACCAAAAGAAAAAACAAAAACATAGGATCAATATATAGCATAATGAAATAGCGAAGTTCAACTATAAATTGAAAGGGATTTGGCTTAGGTGCTGTAAGAAAAGTATAGCACATGTGCCGTAGTTTTTCCGACTGTCCATATCTCTTTTTCAAGAAAAACTTGGAACATGTACTGTAGTGTTTTTTAACAGCGCCTAAGCCAATCCAATTGAAAGAACTATTTCACAATCCTATGAGTGTAGCAGTGTGGAAGATGGTGTTGCCATGCTTTTTGTGGTGTGTTTAGACGGAAATAAATTATAAAAGTTTTAAGGACTATGAAATGACATAGTGCAGATAAAATCTATTTTCTTAGATACTCCTTACCTTTGGGTGACAGTTGCGTTTATCTATCCTAATGCTTAGTTTATATATATATATATATATATATATATATATATATATATATATATATATATATATACTCTCTGTGTAGCTGGTTGCACAATATATTTCGATTATTTATTAAAAAAAAAAAAATCACAAGCTGCATCAAATATTCATAAATACCATGATGTAATACGAAAGAACCAAACTTTTCGTTGCAATTAAAAATAGAAAGACAAAAAAATACATATAAATCAACAGCAGACTGACCTGCTTCAGTTTTCCAGTGATCTCAATCATGCGACCTTGAATCTCTCGAAAAGCCTATGATTCCCACAAGACCCATTAGAAATTCATTCAGCTAATAAAGTTAAGGGCCCGTTTGGTTGCTGGGAAAATTGGAACGAAAATGCAAGAAAAGGTGCAAAAACTTACAGCTCTGTTCGCTTCGTCGGCCATTGCAGAAGATTAAAACGGATACCTCCGAGTAGGTAAATGAATCGGGAGTGAATACTGAGGTTCATAGTTAGATACTAGATAGTATGGATCAGATACTGGATATGGGTTTGTAATATCGGGTCGGATCTTTACTGAACTGATAGGTTTGGGTTTTGAATGGTTTAAGCCCAACTGCACCCAAAAAAAAATTCAGATTGAGCGGGCAATGGTTCAAGCCCAACTAAATATAATGATAATGCAATGTTATTTCTTTTTCTTTTTCTTTTTTTAATTTTAATCATAAAAGTAAACCCCTCCGTCAGATTTTAAATATTAAAAGTAAAACAATGACATTTATACTCCTGATTTTTTTATAAAATTTTAAATTTACCCTTAATTCCAAATTAAAAAATAAATAAATAAAAACGAAAAATCAAGTATATTTTGGTCTTTTTAGATATTTCCGTTAGAAGTTAACGGCTAAATCTGATGAAGGAGTTCAAATTGACTACAATTGAAAGTTCAGAGATTCAAATTGAGAGGTTTTAAAATTTGGAATGCTTGTCAAATTGCGTAGCAATTCAAAGGTTTAAAGTAAAGTTACCCCTTTTTTTTTTCAAAAATGATTTTCAGCGAGAACTAATCAAAACTTTCAGGAATGAGTAATGCCATAAGAAGCTCTTTTTCCTTGTATCTTCCAAAATGTGACCCGACTTTTAAAATAACCAGTAAATTAAAATTCAATGAGTATCATCTTAAATTTAATGATAATTTTAAAATCCATATCATATTTGAAATGACAAAAGGAATACTCTTGTCCCTCTTCTAGCATAAAGATATATATAGTGTTTTCATAAACATTTTGTTTTTTTTTTTTTTTTGTCAATATATTTGATTTAAAAAAATTATCAAATTGAGCCAATAGTATTTTATGATGAGAAATGCTAGGGATCAATAAGTTTTACATATTTTCCCTATATTCTCTTACAAATTCAATAGATCAATCATTAGATTTGTAAAGTCCACCATTAACTTATGTGTAATTTACATAAATTCACAAATCTAATAATTGATTTATAAGATGAAATAGGTCAAATATAAAAAAATAAAAAATAAATAAAAAAATATATTGACCCATAAACTTTGTCTTTTGTAATAAGAATGGAAAGTGGAAATAGGATAAAGCAAGATTGGGCAAATATCCAAGCCTAGGTAGGCCCAAAAAAAAAAAAAAAAAAAAAAATCCAGCCTAAATGTTTGGCTGCCTACCCTATATATATATATATATATATATATATATATATATATATATATATATATATATATAAAAGTTGAGTTTTGACGTAGAGAGTGCTTAAAATTACGACACGTGTCCATATTTTGTAATTTCTGAGAGTGCTTAGAATTGTAATACGTGTCCATGTTTTTAATATCTGAACCATTTTTTTATTTTTACCTCCGGTCTAAATCACGTCGGTCTCTCTCACTCTAAATTCACCCTCTCCTTTTACGGCAACAACATTTCAAAACTCTTTCCTATAGAAATTGACGGTTGCACAAAGTTTATTTGATCAGTTTCATGGAAATATAGAAGTTGACGGTTGAAAATTAGTATACTTTTTTCGTGCTTTTTTTTTTATGCTTTTCATTTTAAACTACACATATGGGAACGAATTTAGTTTGTTTTAATTTATTTTTTAGATTAAGGGAAGATTGAAATGATTTATTTGATTGTATTAAATATTGAGTGAAAGATTTTGTTATTTTTGTATCCATAAAAAAAATTAAAAAAAAAAAAATTGTTATTTTGCTTTACATTATTTTTTAAATGTCCAGAATTTTATGAGTTTTATTTGTATTGAAATATAATAGGTATTATACAAAAACCTATTGGGTTTAGGGTTACTTTCAATTTTGCTACCATTCTCAGTATATTGTTATAGGGTTTCGTGTTACTATTTCCTTATTTTCTGTTATAATTTATATATTATTTTTCACTCAAATTTCTTATTGTTCTTTTGTAAATTTAATTAACTTTGTTGTTCATTATGTTTTTTGTGTTCCAATATTCCTTTTACGATTTTTTATCTCTTTCTTTGATGAAAGAAATAAAACTACTCCTAGGAGAATAAATATTCTAATATGTTTTATGGGTATTATGATTTATGAGTCTTATGTTTTAACTCATTCCAACTGGTTTTAAATTATACATATAAGAATTTTTTAATATGTTTTAATTTATATGGATTAAAACTAAAATTATATATGGTTCTTTTGATAGTATATTTTTATGTGATTTATATATTCATGCAAACTTATGTGTAATTGTGTCACTATGTTCAACAATATACTTTTGAATAACCTTTAATATTTATTTATTTATTTTTATTGAAATAGGCATGATAGATTTTTTTACACAACTTTTTTAACCTATAATAAAAAATACAATGAAAATGTGTTTTAAACTTTAAAATCAAATTATAATAAATAATCTCGCGCATGGACTCTAAGCTAACTAATAATAATAATAATAATGATGAAGTTTCTAGCCTTGGCAGCATCATGTTCAATGGGCACAAGTGCCGTGGAGGCCACCATACGTATGAATTTCTTACCAAGTTTTCAATACTTTTGACTTTTGAGGAGCGCTTGCTTTTTTCTCTTTGAGAACAAATTTTCCACTGCTCTATTAAAGTAGAACGGCATTAGGACGGGCTCAACTGCCTAGGACCCTCAATTAATAAAAATATTTAAAGTCTTTATTAACGTCCATATTATTTAATTAAGGCCCCCACTACTTAAACTTTTTGTCTTAAGTATCAAAATATATCGAGCTAGCCGTAAGAGATGCATTATTTTAGTAAGATTTTAAGATTATAATTAGTAGGAGACTATATCTTATAAAACAGAGATTACTAGTTCAAATCTCTTTCCCCCAATATCAAAGCACCCAAGATGAATCCAATTGTTGGATTCAATTATCTTCACGACTTAGTAGACCTTGAATGCTCTGTGAATGATACACACAAGGTTGATGAAGTTCTTAATTAGGAGTCGATCTATTGAGAAGTTCAAGTTTAGGTATTGGTTTGGTGGTCAACACTTTTAGGTTTTTAGGACTTGTGTTGCCCCACGACAAATCTAATCATCGTTTGGTGGCCTCTTTTTAGAATGAGGGCGCTTTTTAGGTAAGCGCCTCCTTTTTTAGGCAGGCGTCCCCTTTTAAAAAAGGGGGCTCTTGCCTAAAAAGTACCCTCATTCTAAAAATGGAGTGCTTGGGCAAGCTCCCCCATTCTAAAAATGGGGCGCTCAGGTGGGCAAGCGCCCTCTTTCATAAAATAGGCGTTTACGTATAAAGCGCTCCTATTTCTATATGGGAACGCTTTCACACCGCGAAACACCTCCAATAATTAATATATAGAGAAAATATTTTTCTCATACAATCCATATATATTTTTTATTTTCTCCTGATATACAATACGCAATACAATATTGTATTGCATATTTTCTCCATAAATATTAGATTAGTCCATAAATATTTTCTTCAGAGAATGCATTGTAGCAAATCTCTACTCCCTGCCTTTGATTCTTTCAATTTTAGCTTTCTTGTTTTTTTTTTCTCAAGTTGCCAATAGAAAAGTTGATAAAAAAAAAATAAAAAATAAAAATAAAAATCATAATAATTCTGACGACATGGTGATATGATCGAGAGTGGTCTCGTAGTAATTCTATTCTTAAATAATTTGACAGAAGACTGTCAGAAAAGCAAACAGGAGATGATCAGGGGAATCGGATCCTCTCCATTTCAAATGAAATGGAGAGGATCCAGTTCACGGTTCAGATTTTTCTAAAAGATCTAACGGTGAAAAATTGTCAAGTTTTTAAAACGAAGAAAAAGCTAGTTAACGGAGGAAAATAAAACGTTGAAGTTAACGGGTTCTAAAAGTGCGTGCGCTCTCAGTCATTACCCAAAAGTTTACACTTTACACACTGGTTTCAGCTACAACGTTGACGTTTTGCCTTTGTTTTGCCGTCATGGTGGACATCATCTTCTTCGTCGTCTTCGTCTCCGAACTCCGGTTGCAGACTTAGGGGTGAGAAACGCCGTGATATTCACTAGCGATGACTCTCTCTTTAGCTGACTCCATGGCCGTACGAAACAACAGACTTCTCCGCGTTGGCAATCATTCCTTCTTTCGGGTTCTTCATCAATCATCATCATTTTTTTATAAACAGCCAAATACTAGCCTCTTTGAGGGCTTAAATAAACGCCATGTTGTCACCAAGAAAGAATTGGCTTCACATCCCTCTGATCGCAAAGGAGTAAGTTGATTCATTTGCTAACCTACTTTTATGGAGTCTCTGTCTTCATTGTTTTAATACCACCAAGTCATGTTTTACATTTGGGAATCATTAAAGCAAATAGCTTGTTGTTAAGTTGTTTGCATCATCAACAATTGCAATAGGCCACGTCTCTGACCACACTATGTATTATCAGGCACCGAAGCTTCTCTACACCCCAAAGCTCAAAGATTTGCGTCGAGCCACCTACTACTAGTGCTGAAAGAGCAACATTACTAAGTACTATTCAGTTAAAATAAGCTCGAATCCGAACATTTTCACCTCTGCACCTGCACGCACTCATACTCATACAAAGCTCACTTGTAAGTTTCAGGCAAAAGATGAGGTCCTTACATAATATACCTCCCAATGGACCCAATCTCTTTCACCACCTTACCATCAAAGCTTCTACTGTCTGTCAACTTCTGAGATGCTTAAAAGTAACAACGAAGACGAAATACTAAAAAAATAACAAATAGCGCTTTTTATTAGGCTTTTGGTGTCGTTTTGCCTTCAGTTTTTTTCTAATTTTATTTATTTATTTATTTATTTTGCGTTCAGTTGGTTGCTAGTTTTGGTGTATTTGTTTTAGTGGTATATGAAATCTAATTCATTTAAAAAAAAAAAAAAAAAATTGCAGAATTTGTTGCCTTTTCTGTTACAAGAAATTAATCATGGTCGATAATTAATCAAGGTCTATAAACTGTCCATTAAATTCACATTCTGAAATTTAGGTGACGTCAGGAAAAATTCGATTTAGCATTGGAATGGAAAAGAGAAGAAAATTCCAACATTTTTAAAAAATCATTTTTCGATTACCAATAGGAGAACCCTGCCATTTCATATGGCCATGGACGGGAGAGAGTCATTGCTACAAAACAAAGGAAAAAGGAAGATGAAGAAGAAAATTATGTCCACCATTACTACGAAACAAAGGAAAAAAGACGACTGTTGCAGCCAAGATTACTGTGTAAAGTTTCATGGGGAATGACATAGAGTGCAGACTTTTAGAACTCGTTAACTTCAACTTTTTTTCTTTTCCTCCGTTAAGTAACTTTTAAGGACGTGGCAAGTTTTCACCGTCAAATCTTTTAGAAAGATCTGAGCCGTAAACTGGATTCTCTCCATTTCAAATGAAATGGAAAGGATCCGATTCCATGATGAGGTGGGTTAGGTGGATATCCAATAATCTATAGAAAAACATATTAATTAAGTGCCAAAAATCACGTACGTTGATTTTTCACCTCTAGCTTGAATAATTAGAAGGTCCATTTCTCACAGTCACAGCCAAATTAAGGTCACGTTCTTTGGTCCAGCTAGCTAGGTTAAGTTCCAACAATACGTACAATTTGATTAAAATGAAAGTCAAAAAGAGATTAAAAAATAATAATTAAAAAAAAAAGCCAATTATATCTGGCCAGAATAGATTTGCAAAGTCGGTCAACTCTCTTATTGTTGAGCTTGTAGGGGAGCTAGATTGCTCTCTCCTTATATATATACGGATCCGGCTTCTATGCGGTAGTGAAAACTACCGCATAGAAGCTGTAGTTCAAAACGGCACCGTTTGTATCCAAACGGTGCAGTTTTGAGACCTGAAAAAGTAGGACATTTTTTAAAAATAATAAAAAACTATTAACAAATTAAAAAAATATTAAAAAAACTATAAATATTAAAACGATTAAAAAACTTTAAAAAACTAAAAATAAAAAAAGAATAAAGAAAAAGCAAAAGCAAATGAATGTCGCAACAGCATCTGAGCTGAGACCGTGGTGTTGTTGGCGGAACTGCGATCTTGACGTGGGGTCCCGGCGAACCTGAAGTGGCTTGAAGTGGGCGCCAGCAAACCTGAAGCGACATGAAGTGGGGTTCGACGAACCGATGCTTCGTCCGGCAAGAACAAATCTGAGGTGAATTTCGGTGAGATTGAGCCGAGGGTTGGCAAACCTGTGATCCGGCAAACCTATGCTGAGGTTCGGCAAGCTTGAGCCGAGGTCCGGTGAAGCTGGGGTCGTGGGGCCATTGGCGGAACTGCGAGGTTCGCTGGTTCGCCGAGGCTTGGCCGCTGGCGACTTCTGGTTCGCCGATGGTTGTCCACTGGCGAATTTGATGGTTCGCAGACGGTGAGGGTCACGATGGGAGGTGGCTCCAGCCACCCCCTTGGCCAAAATGGGGTGGCCGACCACCCCATTTTGGCCAAGGGGCCACCCCCTTTTTCTTATTTCTTATTTTTTTAATTTTTAGTTTTTTTTTTTTAAGTTTTTAATTGTTTAAATATTTATAATTTATAATTATTATTTTTTTATATTTTTTAATTTCTAAATAGTTTTTTATTATTATTTTTTTAAAATCCTATTTTTTCACTTTCCAAAACTACACCGTTTTTATCCAAACGGTGCAGTTTTGGAACTACTGCTTCCATGCGGTAGTTTTCACTACCGCATAGAAGCCGGATCCTATATATACACACACAGGAGACTCCTCTGCTAATCTTTCATCTCAGTTAAGTGTTCTTTTCTCTACACGTATCCACCCTTTTGTTTCTCTCAGGGGAACAAACTCACTTTCAAGGTGCCTCTCAAGTCTCAAGGGCTAACTTCTTTTACCATGTTTTTTTGTTTGCTGCAAATGATCTCTTGTTTCATATATATATATATATATATATTTATGTGTGTGTGTCCTTTTTTTTAAACTCATGTGAGATGCACATGAGTTTTTAATAAAATTTATTTCAATTTTGTCCCTATTATTAAAAAAAACATGTGCATCTCACATGTTAAAGGACACATGTCACTTTTATAAACTAGGTTGAAGGAAATTCCTCCAACCCAGTTTGGAGGAAAACTTTGTCTCCACAATAATTATCTACTCGAATTACTAGTAATTTGGCAAATAATGTCAAAAACTCCATATGAAACCTATTTGCACAAGTGGTTGAGCAGTTCAAAATTGATTTGGGCAAATAGAAGTCATGTAGAGTCTCTCACATTACCTACCCAAATTACTAACAATTCGAACAGGTAATTGTTGATGGCAAGGGATTGTGGGGGATCTAAATTCCCACAATGTAGCAGGTGTCAACCGTGTCATGCACATTCATGGCATGCACGCAACATGTAGCAAGCTTATGGTTAATATAGTCAACAACATACACGTTACAAGGAGAAACCTATCAATACAAACATAACAAATTAACAAAATGAAATCATATCAGAAATATAAAACCAGAAAACCTTCACTAATTATTCTGAAGAGGAGAAAGCCAAACTGGGAACCCCTTTGATGGAACAGGGGCCAACTCGATTTTAATTTTCTCGTTGGAAAGAATTGGTTCTCATTGGAACATCTTCACTACGTAATGGAGGAAGACAAGAACAGTCACTCTAGCATACTCCTTTCCTGGGCACATCAAAAGACCTATCCCATGTGTAAGGAGAAGGTCTATTTTCTTCAAATCTTCTTGGATTAAACCTTTCTGGCTCTGAGAAGTATTCAGAGTTCTTCTGGGTCGAACCCACACTCCAATATATCTGAAAAAAAATAAAAAAATAAAAATAATAAAAAAAAAAAAATGGGATAGACAAAATTTGTTATATATAATGGCAAATGACGAAGATGGATGAAGTAGCTAGAATAGAAGGACATCACTTACCTTCCAACCCTTTGGAATGACATAACCCGCGTAGGAGAAATCTATCTTGGCTTCTCTAAAAGCACCTTGAACAATTGTTGTATGCCTCATCACTTCGTTCACAAAGTTCCAAGTATGCTTCATTTTTTGTATGTCATCCCAACATAGCACTTCTCTTGGTTTCATTAGCCCTATGATCTCACTTTGCTCTATCATGCAAAAGAAGTTCTACCAGCTAGTTTTGTATACATGTATGAATCAAAATAAAAACTACAAAGAGAGACATGCTTCTTAATTAGGGCTAGCAATTCATGCTGGCATGTCGAGATCGTGGGTCAATCCACACACGAGCCATTTAGTTAACATGTCAAATCTCCCAACCTTGACACGACTTATTTAAATAAATGGGTAACACGACACAATCTGTATAACCCATTTAATAAATATATTATTTGACCAGTTTTGACTTGTATATGAATTTAAATGTAAAAACAAAACAAAAATTTAATGAATTTTAAAAATTAATTTATATGGGTTTTAGCCTTTTATTGGTTTTCTTTTTTAATTGTAAAAAAAATATAATTTACTTTATATGGGTTATGCGGGTCACCTATAAGTTAAGTGAGTAAGCACACAATTGACCCATTTAATTCAAGTCAACCCAAACTGACTCGAACTAGAACCTATTAATTTTATATGAGATTTATGTTGGGTTCGCGGGTCGTATTAAAAATTACCAACCATATTCTTAATACAATGCACAAACAAAAAATAAATACCTCTTACAACTTCATTATAGACATGAGGCATCTCTGCAAGATATTTCATAGAGAGAGTGATAGTGGCAGTCGTAGTGTCATGGCCCCCAATCAGAAATGCCAAAATCTTATCTGCAATCTCCAATTCTGTCATGAACCCATCGTGGACGCATGGCAAAGCAATCATTTGTGATAGCACATCCTGTGTTGGAGAAGCTAAATTATTTGCCAAGGCTTCCCTCCTCTCCTTCACAATCACATAAATCTCTTTCCTGAGAGCTTCTGCTGCTTTTATTGCATGATAAAATGGTGTACCCGGGACGTTTAAATGTACAGATAAAATGCCCTTGGTGAGATCATTGAAGTGGCACAAAAACTTGGACAATTTCTCCTTGTCATCGATGCTCATAAATAAATGGCAAGCTAAGGTGAATGTGTGCATTTTCACTAGAGGATGTACCTTAACTTCATTTTTGCCTTCCCAGTAATTCTTGAAGTGGGTTCTTGAAATGGAGTCAATTGATGCCACAAATTTGTGAGTCTCATTGAACTTGAAGAACAAGGATATGAACTTCCTGACCTTGGCAGCATCATTTTCAATGGGCACAAGTATCAGGAACTCAAAGTATTTTGAGTTTCTGTAACTGCGATCGAATGCAATCTCGCACTGTTAATAAGTGCGATCGATCGCACTATCAGAGAAGAAATAAAAACTCTCGGGTAGTGCAATCGATCGCCTTCATGCAGTGCGATCGATCGCCTTCATGCAATGCGATCGATCGCACTCGCAGTAGGCTAAAAACACTGAAGCACGATGACGGGATGAAGCTGCTGAAGACTAAAACTGTTATTCTTTCTGTTAAGCTTGGTTTGTAAATAACAACCTATTGTTATGTAGTTAGTAGTTAGTATATACTATATATACTGTAAATGTACAAAATCAATTGATTGAATAAAGTTTTACAAAAAGAGAATTTTTCTCTCAATAGGCAGCATCATTTTCAATGGGCACAAGTGCTATGGAGGGGAAGAGCTTCTGGACCGAGGGAGGGCGCCAGCGTATGAACAACTTGCCATCATTTGAAAAGATGAATCTATTTGCAGCAGCACCAGAAAATATGATGAAATTCTCACCAAGAATACAAGTTTTGAAGACTTTTGATGAGTGTTTGGTTGTTCTCTTTGAGACAAAATTTTCCACTGCTCCCTCTTGCACTGCAGCCAAAAATTGAAGGGTTTCGCCAATGATTGGCCAGCCGAAACTTCCAGGAGGGAGAGTGACATTTTCTTTGGTTGCATAAGCCAAGGAACAAATGCCAAAAGAAATGGAAGAAGCCAAGAGTAGGGTAATCAAGAAGAAGAAGAAGAAGAGGAGGAGCTCCATGTAGGGAATTATTGATACACACAACCTGATCCACTATTTCAAGTTTTTAGCAATTATTGAGATACACCTACCACTGACAGAAGACATGGCAAGAAATCAGTCACCAAGGGATTGGGGCCATTCATGACACCTCTCATGTGTAACTGTACGTGTCGCGTGGCACAATCATCTTCAATTACCAACGTATCCTAAATAAAAACTAAAATAATTAAATCATTTTTAACCAAAAAAAATAGTGGTCAACCAGAAAACCATCGGCCCTGTTTGTCGATGGCCTTGGAACGGTACTATTTCAGAGTTGGTACTGTAGCAACTTTTTAGGAATATGTATTTGATTGGTTTTAGTGAAAATGTTTTGTGAGGAAAAGTGAAAAAATATATTTTATATGAAAAAATGTAAAAAATTTGTTTTGTAGTGATTTTTTTATTTAAATAATAATAATAATAAATGATTGATATGGTATAAAAAGTAGAGATATTGAGATTAATTTTGAGGTAAAAATTTTTTTTTTTTTTTTGGGATTGAGGGAGGCCCTGGAACAATACCGTTCCAGGGCCATTGGCAAACACACCCATCATTAACCAGTGAAGGGGGCTGCCTCTCAACACATGTCAAACGAGAACCATATGACATCAATTAATTAGTTTAATATAGTATATCATTAATTAATTGGACAGTAAATTAATGAAGAAACCTACTTTAAATCTTATGGTCATGTAGGACACATTTTCTAACCTTACGGTCAAAATTTTGTTTTATTGCATCTAATAGTGTATATGATGTTATATTTTAAAAAGAAGAAACTTCACTTTAACTCTCTGAACTTTCCAGCCGATTTTATAAACCTCCCCTGAACTTTCAAAACTCTCACTTTGGACCCTTGAACTTTGATTTGCTCTCACTTTGGACCTCTCTGTTGGTTTTCAACGTTAAACTCAAACGGTTTAACTTTTTATGCCCATTATACCCCCACCCAGTCCACTTGAAATTCCGAAAATGCCCAAAACTATAACACCCACCTCAGCCAAAAACGACACCATTTTGGGCATTAAAATTATATTTTTTTCTTAAAAAAAAAAAAAAAAAAAACACCCCAGCCCAAAATGGTGTTGCTTTGGGCATTAAAAATAAATTGGGGTGGCTCCAATGGCCAGTCTGAGGATGGTCAAACCACCCCCAGGCCCTTAGGGGTGGTCCGACCAATCCAAAAGGCCAAAAAAAAAAAAAAAAAGGGATTGGGTGGCTTTGGGATTTTGGGGGTGGTCAAAGGCCTAGGGGTGGTTTCGGCCACCCCCTACGGCCAGTATGGGGGTGGCCGAAACCACCCCCAAGGACCGGCCACCCCTAAAAGCCCAAACCCATCCAATCAACCCCTCCCCCCCCCCCCCCCCCCCCCCTTTTTTGTGGGGGGGGGGGGGGTTGGGGTGGCCAAACCACCAAGTGCTTGGGATTGGTTCGCACACCCCCATACCGGCCATAGAGGGTGGCCTAACCACCCCCAAGCCCTTGGGGGTGGTCCGGCCACCCCCAAAAGCCCAAAACCACCTAATCCACTTTCTTTTTTTTTTTTTTTTTTTTTTTCTTCTAACCTTTTGGAGGTGGCTAAACCCACCCCCAAGGGCCTGGGAGTGGTTCGACCACCCCCAGACCGGCCAGAGAACCACCCCAATTTTTTTTATTTATTTTTTTTATTATTTTTTATATATATATTTTGCTTTTTTTTTAAATAATAATAATAATAATTTTAATGCCCAAAACGACGTCGTTTTGGATTGGGTGGGCATTGTAGTTTTGGGGCCCAAAATGATGTAGTTTTAACGTAGGAGTATAATGGGCATAAAAAGTCAAACCGTTTGAATTTAACGTTGAAAACTAACAGAGAGGTCTAAAGTGATAGAAATTTAAAGTTTATGGGTTCAAAGTGAGAGATTTGAAAGTTCAGAGAGGGTTTGTAAAATCGACTGAAAGTTTAGGGGGCTAAAAAAAAGTTTCCCCTTTCTAAAAATTGTAAATGGCGTAACAATATATACACCATTAAATCCGTAAAATTTAATCTAAACCATAAAATGAATCATCTCCAACTCCCTTAAAACGAAGAGGTTTCCATATACACCATATCACTTTGAAATCTATTTGACGATTCAATAAAGACTTGTGGGAGGATGAGAAGATAGGCATAAAAAACAAGGTCTTGCAAGAGTAGCTTCACAATTCATAACATCTCACCAGGTTTGAATACCAGACTTTTCTCAACAAACATTGCAAACTATCATTATCACTTTTTTTCCCTTTCCAAAAGGAAAATAAAGCACACACAAGAAAATTCTCAGAATGTATGATTTACATTACAGTCATGGACATTATCTGCCGAGCAAGACCCGGATCTTGCTCCAAGAGCTCCTTAAGGTTGTTATCCACCTCCACCATCTGCTTTTCTAAATATTCCTTTGATGTCTGTCCGGAGCCCAACAACAGAAAATATTTGCACAAAAATTTCTGAAGAAAGAGAGAAAATTAGTACAATGTCTTTCAAAAGAACGATGATTAGCTGCAGAACATAAGCGAGGTTTCCAGGCACAGCTAAGGCCAAACAAGTAGGGGAAAGATTGGCTATTTGGCTCATTCAAAACCTTAAACAGTAGCTAATTTCCATGGCAGTAAATAATCTACACGGTGCTAAGATCAAAAATCAACATGTACCATTTTCCTGCAAGCCTTCTTACTATAAACTCTTCTATTTGTTATTCCTTGTTAAACTAAATAATCTTGGTAACTTTTTTATGGAGATCACTCCTAGAGAAAAAATTCATTAGCCCGTTTCGCCGATTTCACCCTACTTGTACTTTATACCTGATTGTGAATCATTTAAGGTTGCTTAAGCACACAAGGAAATCATGGTATTACATTTTCAGAATCTTTTAGATAAATTCAACTGAACAAAAATTAGATCTTTCATTATCGAAAAGAAAATCAGAGGTTTCAATTTTAAAAATAAAGGGCAAAACATCTATTAAAGAAAAAACTTTAAGCCAAACTCAGGTCAAAATTCAAAAAAAAAAAAAGACCAAATGAAACGGATATGATGATTCATTATTATGATCCTCCAATCCAAATTGCTGGACTACAAACCTAAAACCTTCCAGATGGACATTATAAAAAAAAACATTAGGATGGATCTAGAATTCATGTATTGCTTTCTTTGTTCATTTTGGGTTGGGGGGGGGGGGGGGGGGGGCCTTGTGAACAATATTTAATTTCACCAGTAATTTCTCTGTAATATGTATTAGGAAAAATATATATTGGCCAAGAGAATATCAAAGATGAAACACAAACAAAGAAAAGGTAGGGGGGGGGGGGGGGGGGCGGGGTGGGGGTGAGTGTAGAAAGAAGAGATTTTGCACGGGGAAAAATGAAAAGGCTAATGTACCTGTAATGAGGCAATTGCAGTTTCGCTATCCTTCCGCTTTTGTTCCTGTTCATTCATTAAAACTGACTTGGGTTCTTACACAAACCTGGCCACCATCAGAGAGACAGAGAGAGAGATTCATCAGAGTACATCACAATGTTTTAGAAAGCAGACTGTTCAATAAACCAGAAAAGTGAAAAGGGTCAAGGGTCAGAGGTTCAACCACCAGGCTGACCGTGATCGAACCAATCATAGATATTTAATTAAAAACAAAAAGAATATATAATGACATGTAATCCATTCAAATAAATCTATAAACTATAAAGCTTAACAGATTCTAAATTCTGCTTCAATTAGTGAAGCAAATATATACACACACACACATTTACTTGGATTATGCATGTATGAATCAAAAAATAACCAAGCATTTTTGAGTGAAATGATGCATCTAATTTATCGTTTAAACTTTATTATCTCTCACACAAGTGACCTTAAGCTATTGATGATCAAGATTATAAACAAAAACTCACCATTGGGTGAAAAAGTGGGTGAAACCATATCAATCTTCATAGGGCACCGCCTATCTTATTTTATCCCTTTATAATATCTATATGCTATTTTGTGTAATACTATATGCATAAATGTGTGCCAAATGATTGTTAATAATGTGTGCATAAATATGGCTCATGAATAACTTTTGTAATTACAGCAAAAGGTTTCCAAATGTAATTAATATTAGATAATAATATTGATTGTACCACTACTAACAGAAAGTAATGGGTGGTAAATCATACACCCTATTGCTTTCATAAGCCTTCTTTTTTTTTTTTTTGTGGGGGGGCGGAGAATGAACAATCAATTGAATTGGGCCAAGGAGAGATTGGACCCCAGCCCAGGTCAAACAGCTCAATGGCTGGACCATGATTGACAACAGCCCAATCTGGTTCATTGACCAAAATGAATAGATGGGCATGACTGGAATGGATCGAGCCCGCCGGCAGTTCATCCAGTCTCTCTGGCCAGTCCAGTCTGAATTTAAATCCTTGATCTGTCATCTATAATCTGGCAGCCCATAAATCAAGAATTTTGTGAACTTTTCTCATGCTCAAATAGATTATGCAAAACTCACGTTCTCCCTGCAAAACAAAAATAAATAAATGTCAAATTGGGAGTAGGTTGCCCAAAGTAGCACAGTTAAAACTAAAATGCCAGATATGACTCTAATTCATGATTCAAATAAAAATCAGACAGCCTCTTTTCAAAACTCTTTAGAGATAGGGATTCATTTTCTAAAACCAAAGAAAGCATTTATATTTTAAAGCTTGAGGCACTTTGAAATACTACATACTTATACGAAACTAGCATGCCAACTTGAGATTATGGTTTTCTTTAAATACCTATAGATTTGTAGGTATTTGTATCATCAGACAATTGTCGCAGCTCCTCCAAGGTTAGAAAAGCACGCTTTTTGTCTCCCTCCTTGTTTCACATCTGATTCTGCACCTGAAAGACATGATAACTAAGATCAGTTCAAAGTTCTTTAATGGTAAGTAATAAATTTTATTAAGAGAAACACATAGAGGGCAACACTAGAACAAGACAAGTATACAAGAGGAACCCTTAGAAAAACAGAAGACAAGATAAGCTCTAAAGTTACAAAGATCCAAAATCTCCACATGAGAAAGTAAAAAGAAGCCACTAGTTGTCTTCATCCTGTTAACAAGCAATCATAAATAATAACTTCAACTAAATCACTAAAAGCTTTGTGCTGTCAGACATTCATAGCATTTCTCTCCCACCAAATCCAAAACCAACCTACACATATGTATAGCTCAAATAAATGCAAACAACAGAAAAACAAGTGACCATAGTCTTCTTGCCATAGGGCAGAAGATAATAAGATCATCCATGGTCACGAGCCTGATTTACACAAACAGCACTAGTTAACTATTATCTTCAAGCCATACCGCTGTCAACCAAAAACTACTTTCGCCATAACATTGGCTTGCCAAAAAGTCTTATCAAGAAAACTTCTCCTTCTTTCCTATAACGTCTTTTTTTTTTTTTTTTAAACACAATTGTTACTTATTAAAATAACCAAAAGTCATATTACTAGAGGTAGAAGGCCCAGGATTTATTTTTTTTTTATAAGTCACAATTTTAATGAAAAAAAAAAACTGGCACAACCCTCGTAAATGTATACAAAAGACACCACCACATTAAAGATGGCTAAAATCTAAAAAGTTTACAAGGTCTAAAAGATTTGAAAAGGAGGAAGGAAGAACATAGACTACAATCCAATCTAAGAGAGATCTTACAAAACTGGATTTTAAAGAAAGTACAGGGGTCTCGCAATCCTCAAAATGGGGACAATTCTTTTCTCTCCAAATGTTCCACACTTAAAAAAAAAGGAATAGCTTTCCAAATAGAATATTTGAAATATCGACGCCCTTGATTCTTCCAACAATGTAACAACTCTAGGATGTTTGTAGACATAATCCAAAAAACTGCAAATAAGCTGAGAACCATGTACTAAGATCAATGGTGTACTCAAAGTGGATGCGGGGATGACAGTCTCCTCGTTCTTTTTGCCAAAGCAACACCAATTAATAAGAGTAAAACCACACCTTCTCAGTTTGTCAACAGTGAGGATCTACCTAAAGATGTCATCCATATAAAGAGCTATACAAGGCGGAGCCTTAACCTTCCAAATACTTTTCCAAAGAAAAGGGCAAGTCTCTCCAACCTGTATTAATTTATAATAGTTCTTCACATCAAAACTGCAACTACTAGCTAGAGTCCACAACACTCTATCTGCCTCCCCAGGATGAGTCTTTGAAGAGTATAGCAGATTGAAGAAAGAGTCTAAAGATTTCAACTCCCAATCCGAACTGTCCTCATAAAACTCATATTCCAATGGGAAGAATGACTCAAGGAAACTAAGTAAACTGACACCACCTCAAAAAAAGATTTAGGAATATAGTCTTGAGATAAGGTTCTCCACACCACTCATTATGCCAAGAGAAAGCGGGAACCATCCCCAACCTTGAAGGAGACAAAGTTGGAGGAATTCCCCTAGCCTTTCTTGATATTCCTCCAAAGACTCACTGTAGGGCCAAGAAATTTCAGATCCAAATATTCATATATCATATATAGAGGTTATTAATAAAGCCTTTAGTAACCCTAATATCTCAACCCTTCATGACACATATAACGAATTGGTCCTAACTATCCAAGCTCATTAAAAGTCACATACTAATCACACAATTAGCAATTTCCAACCTACAGTAAACACTCCAAAAGAGTTTGAAATATTACGATCTATTAGAATTCACATTGTAGTAGTTGCAAGAGTTTTTATAAATCCTTTTTTTCTTTTTTGAAGAATAAGAAGAAGAAGAAAAAAATGTGTTACTTTCGAACGCAAACGACCAGCAACCAGAAACAAACTCCAGCATAACTTTATCTATCTCTTCAGTCCCATGGATGCAGCAATTGAGACTGCAGATAGCCTTCTTAAAATGGTAACTTCAAGAAATTTCTGGGCTAACTTCTCCAATTGCACATCAATGACTAATTCTTTTGACAGCATCTCAATTTAAATCATTCTAAAGGATGAAAAGCCATCAGGTTTGTCTCTCTAAAGTAAATCAGATTCCTCATCCAATTGGCCATCAGAAACAGCAATATAACATGCTTTCAACAAGAAATTTTAGGCTTTAGGACGCCAATTTAACTTACCAGTCAGAAAACAAAAGGGAAGAGAGAGAGAGAGAGAGAGAGAGAGAGAGAGAGAGAGATTTTGGGCTTTAGGATTCAGGATGAAATTTCAAAAATCATGAAGAAAACATTTTTCTCATTCCAAGACGATGAAAACTAACAATATCTTTGATTCATCTCTCAACTGAAACAAAGATACTTCCAAAATGCTAGTCAAGCAATTCCCATGAATGTTCTTTATCCTAAGCCATAACTATACAATAGTAATAACTACAACAACAACTGAAAAAGAAAAGATAAAAATCAAATAAAGAAATGCAGAGCTGCACCAGTTGTTAGTAGCTTGGATTTTTATTTCTTGTTTATTGTTTTAGTGCACATAAACCATAAAATACCAAATAATATACCAAAAGAAAAAACAAAAACATAGGATCAATATATAGCATAATGAAATATTGAAGTTCAACTATAAATTGAAACAGATTTGGCTTAGGTGCTGTAAAAGAACTGCAGCACATGTACCGTAGTTTTTTCAACGGTCCACATCTCTTTTTCATGAAAAACTTGGAACATGTACTATAGTTTTTTTTTTTTTACAGCGTCTAAGCCAATCCAATTGAAAGAACTATTTCACAATCCTCTGAGTGTAGCAGTGTGGAAGATGGTGTTGCCATGCTTTTTATGGTGTCTTTAGAGGGAAATAAATTATAAAAGTTTTAAGGACTGTGAAAGGACATAGTGCAGATAAAACCTTCTTAGATACTCCTTACCTTTGGGAGACAGTTGCGTTTAACTATCCTAATGCTTAGGTTTTATAATTTTTTTTTTTATACTTTCTGTGTAGCTGGCTGCACAACATATTTCGATTATTTATTAAAAAAATTAAAAACAAAAAATCACAAGCTGCATCAAATATTCATAAATACCATGACGTAATACGAAAGAACCAAGCTTTTCGTTGCAATTAAAAATAGAAAGACAAAAAAATACAAATAAATCAATAGCAGACTGACCTGCTTCAGTTTTCTAGTGATCTCAATCATGCGACCTTGAATCTCTCGAAAAGCCTATGATTCCCACACGACCCATTAGAAATTCATTCAGCTAATAAAGTTAAGGGCCCGTTTGGTTGCTGGGAAAATTGGAACGAAAATGCAAGAAAAGGTGCAAAAACTTACAGCTCTGTTCGCTTCGTCGGCCATTGCAGAAGATTAAAACGGATACTCCGAGTTGGTAAATGAATCGGTAGTGAAAGCTGAGGTTCATAGTTAGATACTAGATAGTATGGATCAGATACTGGATATGGGTTTGTAATATCGGGTCGGATCTTTACTGAACTGATCAGTTTGGGTTTTGAATGGTTTAAGCCCAACTGCACCCAAAAAAAAATTCAGATTGAGCGGGTAATGGTTTAAAAGCCCAACTAAATATAATGATAATGCAATGTTTTTTTTTTTTTTTTTTTTTTTTAAATTTTAAACATAAAAGTGAACCTCTCCGTAGTCAGATTTTAAACATTAAAGGTGAGATAATGATGTTTATACCCCTGACTTTTTTATAAAATTTCAAATTTACCCTTAATTCCAAATTAAAAAATAAAAAATAAAAACGAAAATTAGGTATATTTTGATTTTTTTAGATATTTTCATTAGAAGTTAACGGCTAAATCTGATGGACGGAGGGGTTCAAATTGACTGCAATTGAAAGTTCAGGGGTTCAAATTAAGAAGTTTTAAAGTTTAGGGGGCTTGTCAAATTGCGTAGTAATTCAGGAATTTAAAGTGAAGTTATCCATTCTTTAAAAAAAAAAAAATGGTTTTCAATGAGAACAAATCAAAACTTTCAGGAATGAGTAATGCTAGAAGAAACTCTTTTTCTTTGTATCCTCCAAAATGTGACCCAACTTTTAAAATTACTAATTGATTAAAATTAAATGGTTATCATCTCAAATTTAATAATAATTTTAAAATACATATCATATTTGGGATGACAAAAGGAAGACTCTTGTCCCTTTTCTAGCATATATATATATATAGTGTTTTCATAAACATTTTGTATTTTTTTGTTGTTTGTTAATATATTTGATTAAAAAATTATCAAATTGAGCCAATAGTATTTTGTGATGAGAAATGTTAAGAATCAATAAGTTTTATGTATTTGACTTATATTCTTCTACAAATTCAATAGATCAACTATTAGATTTGTAGAGTCTATTATTGACTTATGTATAATCCATATAAATTTACAAATCTAATAATTGGTTTATAAAATAAAATGGATCAAATATAAAAAAATAAAAAATAAAATATTGACCCATAAACTTTATCTTTATTGGGCAAATATCCAAGCCTAGCTAGGCCCAAAAAAAAAAAAAAAAATCCAGTCTAGCTCGCCTAAGTGTTTGGCTGCCTACCCTAAAAAACAATGCCGCCCCTTGTATCTATAGCCGGGGGGATATTGAAACAAACAATGCACGCCGCACTTGTCACTTGTCAAACAATTTTTTCTTATGCGGCTTCAAGTGTTTTTTTTGTCCTTTTTTCTCAACTTTCTCTTCTCAAATTAAAGCAATTAAAAGGTGAGTGAGTCACTCATTGCTGCGGCCATTTTTTGTCTTCTTCTTAAAACCCTCTTTTCAAAGGAATCAAAACGTGACCAAGGGTGGGACTTTTCTTTTTTTTCTTTTCTTTTTAAGTACATCAAACAATATTGACTATAATGAAACAACAGGAAAGGCCGACAACTCAATAATAAGCCCAAAAATAAACAAATAAATGTATAATGAATCAAATAAGAATTAAGATCTTCTTTATTTTATTTAAATTATATAATATCTAGTTAGTTATATTAGAGGGATGTTTTTGTTTTATTAAAAAGTGAAAAGATAAAATATTCCTCTAATATAACTAACTAGATATTATCTAGTTCAAATGAATTGTGAAGAATTATGTTCCATTAAATAAAGAACACGATTCTATGCATTATTGGCATGAACATCAAGAATTGTGGTTGCTAATAAAGGCGGTTAAGCGAGCCCCTTAACCCTATCCAAACCACATAACTCTCAAAATACTCTTCAACCTTACTCAAACTCAAGTTAGGTAACAACTACACCAAAAACATAAGGTGAGACTTTAAGTTGCAATAGGATTTGAAGTTATTGCATTTTATAGTATATGTAAAGTCATCAATATCTTTTATTCAAAATTTATCTTTTGTCAAGGCAGTTACAACTTACAAACCAACTCTGTGCTGTCAAACTTAAAAATAACTCTGATTTCTAGCCTCTCAATTAAAAACTTATCAAAGTAATTAGAATCCTTTGCCTCTTTAAAGTAAACCCTTAAATAGATCAACCACACACTTTTAAAAATAGAAATGAGAAAACTTCATTTATTATCTTGATTTTTTTATTACTTTTGTCATCATATTTTTTAATTTTAAAAAGTGTTAATTTAGAGTCATTATCTTTCAAAAGTTTATAATGTCAACTCTCCCGTCCAATTAAATCCTAACAACGAAAATGAAATTCCTAAAATACTTTAGTCTAAATTCAATATGTTTTTGTAATTTAATAAACATCTTCACTCATCAATAATTTAATTACACTTTACAAAACACATTAACAATACTTGTATACCTAAAGAAAAAAAAAATGCAAAAAGAAAAAAATGATAAAATACAGAGCACAAATAAAAATAAAAAATAAAAAATAAAAAATGCAAAAAAGAAACTGGGAGATAGTGTCATACAACGTGACAGGACCAACATGGCCCATGCATCCGTCATATCGCCGTACGTGCAACATGATCAGTACGAAAATGGCCCCTCATCACCGACCTTTCCTTTCCTTTCCTTCGAGACTCGAGCTCCACCAGGAAACGATGCCGTCTCTCCTTAGTTGTTGGTGCGGCGCCTGTTGGCATCGTCGTCTTCCTCTTGGTGCATTCCAACCTGGTCTGATTGATTGTTTCTCCCAAACCAAATGCTCTCCTCCACATGCTTTCTCTCGTAGCCTCAGCTTTATTCTCTCATATGATTAATGCTAGAAATGTGCATTATTATTATTATTATTATTATTATTATTATTTTGTTTAATAATGACTTAAAAACTGATTTACACTACCCCGATATAGTGTGAATATATACTGACGAAATAGAAATATATGTTTTAGTATTAATTTTCTTATATTAATATTACACCTACATCTACATGCTACAACTATTTTATAATTTGTTCATACAAGTGTTAATGTGTGACTAGTGTAGTAGTACCACGTTAGTCATTAATTTTTTTTTTTTAAAGCCTCAGAGTATATATATATATTATTAACACATGCCAACGAGTTCTAAAGGAGTTGGAAATGAATGGTATATTTTTCTATTTCTAAACTTTTCAATAAAAATAAAAAAAGGTTGTTACTCGAAACCCCAATTTTGGAACTTTTCTCTCTCTCTCTCTCTCTCTCTCACTTCATGCTATTAATTGATACGATCGAGTTGTCCTCATCCACAGAAGGACGCTTTCTCATCTCCTCAACCCGAAATAGTTGAGAATTATGGTTTTTTTTTTTTTAAGGTATTTCTTGGAACCAATTCAGAGGATACAGAATTTGAATGCCTCCTTGCCCACAACCACCGACCAAAAAAAAAAAAAAAAAAAGGAAAAGGAAAGGAGGCGTTTTACTTGAGGGTAGAAAATTTATCGTAGGTTCACGAAACTTCGAGGAACTTACCAAAAGCTTTGACGGCATTGACATCACTTTTTTTATTAAAAAAAAATATATGTTTCATGAATATTTTATAAAAGAGAGCCTTTTTGACGTTTTATAAAACTTTATTTTTAAGGCCTCTAAATAAAATTTTGACACATTAGCTAAAAATACCAAATAGAATAAGAATGTAAATTAAGTAGCCAATCCATCAACAAATTGGGGCACTTTTATCTTTTCCTTTCATGGTCTAGCTGGATTTGGACATGCACGATACTGCGATGCACCTACACCCACGACCCATTCTCCGCCACAGGCAACTACGGCCGCCGACCCTTGCCATGTTGGCTGAGTTATTTAACCTCCACAACAACTCCAACCTACCACTAGTTTGGCCATATTTGGGCAACGGTCACTACCCTGTGGTTGTGGTTGCTTGTTGCAAATTCAACTATACGTTCTCATTACTCTCAATCTTCTCCTCTTCTCGACAACAATTTCTCCGCCCAATTCTCGTTGTCTGTACCGACAATGTCCGGCCGGCTTTACCTCACAAGGGCAAGGGTTGCTGCCCTGTAGTTGGCTGTTGCAAGTCCGATCACCACCGGGTCACAACCTAGTTGTGGAATGCAATAGTTGCTACGAATGTGTCAATGATTGGCTGTTTATTTAAAGATTTAGTTTGTTTGAATAATGTTATGAACCATTTTTTTATCCTCCTAATTAAAGTTATTGTGGCTTTTAAAATCACAATGATAAAAAGATGGTTCTTAGCATTACTCCTAGTGTTTTTATCTTCACTTTATTTAATGTTTTTAACTGATGTGTCAAATTACCATTGGATGCCGTAAAAGAGAAGTTTTACACCATAACCTAATTGAGGGTATTCTCTTTATGAGAGAAAATTGATGTTATAAGGTCTATAAATTATTGAATTTTTTTGTTCTTACAAGAACTAATCAAAGGGCAATTAAATCCAACCACTTAATTTTTATGGGATATGATATGTAGCATGGGTTCTGTCAACAAGGAGTTCGGGTTCATTGCTGTGGATAAAATGGATTTTTGTTTTTTTTTTTTTTGTGTGTATTTTTGAGCAATTTTTTTAAGAATAATTGAAATTGTACAAGAATTTTGTATATAAGAAAATTGACAACTCAATCACTAATTAACTAAATTGAGAAGTCAAATATTTTGGTTAATTATTTTACCATTTTTTTATATAATTAAAAAGGGAGGAGTGGACAACTATAGTGGTCGCTCTATCTAAATGTGACCATGGTAATACCTACTCCTGGAAGCCGCACATAAGGGCTTAAACAGTAGAAATTACATATGCTCCTTCAAGTTCAATTGAATTATAGCATGACCCAATCTCATAAGGATATCAATGCGATCAATGGTGATTTGCACTAATCAAGTATGAAGATTCACATTGTTGGATTTGAACTCATACCCTAGTATATATCTAACTATTTTAGAGATTTCTTTGAAACCACTTAATATAAAATTAGCAGATTAAGATTTAATAAATATGATTTGTGTCAAATTGGGTCAACCCCAACTATATATCATTAATAAAAAGGTCAATTGGTGTCAACTTCGCTTAACATATAGATGACTTGCATAACTCCTTTAATTTAAAACATTTTTTTTAACCATTAAAAATTATAACCCAAATTTCTAAGACAAGAAATTACCTTCAATCCTATGTTTAGTTGTAAATATTTGATTCAAGAACATAATTAATTTTTATGTTCAATAATTAAGAATTATTATGCCAAGGTGTTTTCTTAAAATGGCATTTTCTTGCTCAATGGTTGAGAATTTTGTTAATTAAACCAGTTATGCAAGTCGCGTCGGGTCACTTGTCTATTTAAATGGACTAACACATTTAATTAAATAGGCTAATTCACTTTGACCCATATGATATATATTCATACCTTAATATAACTCCAACTCAACATGCTAACATAAATTATCACCCCATACAAAAAAGAGAAATGATAAAGACCCCAAAAGGTTTTTTCAAATTCATGTTCCCAAAAAATCTAGACCCCACGTTTATTTAAAAGAAAAAAATAAATAAACATAGTTATTTCTTGAATGGACTGATCACTTGAGAAAAAGTTTCGGGTGTTTAGCATTTCTCGGAGAAGAAGAAGAAGACCAAAAAAAAAAAAAAAGACGGAGCCCTAAAGATTGGAAATTAAAACCCAATGGTAAATTCTGTAATAAACCCGAACCCGGTTACAGGTATGGAAGGCCCAAGAGCAACCCAACTAGACTTCTGCCCACGCTCTGATTGGCGCATTCTGCGTCTGTTGCTCTAAACCATTGGAATCATATTATCCTCTCTCTCTCTCTCTCTCTCTCTCTCTATCTTTGCTGCCTTTCCCCAAAGTTTTGGCCTTTTCTTTGACACAAAAATTGTTTTAAAAAAAAATTCCGGTGACCCGAATCGGAATCGGGGACGATCCACAGAAATTCCGGTGACCCATTTCGGATTTGGACCCACCCAGATCGGATTCGGACTCTCGTTGTGGGGAAAACACTGGGGCCCGCATTGATTTCCGATGTTTTTAAGATAAAAATCCCACAGTTGTTTGAGTTTGACCATATGAGTTTGATGATGACGATGACGAAAGAGAAATAGGGTATTGTAGAATTTTAAAATGAGAAGATGAATGTAAATCTGGGTTGGGGTTTAGGCTAAGATTCATGGGGATTTGTTTCAGTATCGAAGAAAAACAATTACAACAACAGCAGCAGCAGCAACAACTGCTGCAAAAACAAGATCCACTGCAACAGCAGTTTATGAAGAGGAGTCAAGGTATTTCTTTTCGATCAATTAAGTCAACATTTATTTGTTTGTTACATTTATGGGCATCATTAAATCTGTTTAATGTACTTTTGTTTTGTTTTAAGTATATTTATTGATGATGTACTTCTATTTCCATTTAAAGGCACTTCGGTTATGTGTGATCCATATATGCTCTATGATTGGACAAGACATTATATTAGAGAGAGTCAAAATGCAAAGAATTATAAATGGGTGGCATTTTTATCTTGTTTACATCCCTCTCAAGATTTCCCCGCAATGACATCAAATTAACCTTGAGATTTCTGAGTCATTGTACTAGTTTTTGAATGTAATGTTGATGTGTAATACTTGAAGAAATAGAAATTAGAGGTTTATGCCATTAGTCTTGCATGTTCGTGTTGTTTATCTTTTCTTAATTATGAATTAATTTGTTATTGCAAACAGCATTGAGCAAGAGAGTTATTGATTATATCTTTGTTCTGTTTTGACCATTCCAAAAATCTAAATCAACTGAAATTGCAAAAAGTTGTCCAGCTCCATATAACAATGTGCTGAATTTTCATGAGAGAGAGAGAGAGAGAGAGAGAGAGAGAGAGAGGTTGATATAAGCAACTAAACAATAATAATTAATATCATCATTGATTTTTAGCTCAGCAACATTCTTTTTTCTCATGTGAATTTTCGGTTGAAGTAGGACATGAATCAGCTACACCTCCGAATACACTAGAAAGAAGTGCGAGTAGCACTCCTTTGCCTCCCAAAAATGTTAAAGATCTCCGTGAAAATCCTGGATATAGTAATGTTGATATCTTTACATATGAGGAAATGCGGTTGGCCACAAAGTGTTTCCGGCCAGATTTGATTCTTGGGGAGGGTGGGTTTGGAATTGTATACAAAGGAGTTATTGATGAGAATGTGAGGCCAGGTTACAAGACCACCCAAGTTGCCATTAAGGAGCTTAACCGAGAAGGGTTCCAAGGTGACAGGGAATGGCTGGTATTTAACTTATCTCTCAGTTCATTTATTTTACTCCAATATGAGGCTTTACATGGAAAATGTGACTCCAATATTTTGACTCCCAGGACCACTTGTTTATGCCGTTGGGCAGAAACTAAGCTTGCTATTAGTAATGATCATTCCATGTAAAGAACTTATAAAAAATAAAATGATCATACCATGTAAAGTGGAGATTAAATTGCTGTATGCACCATATCTTTGTTCATTTTGCAGACAGAAGTTAATTATTTAGGGCAGCTCCGTCACTCCAATCTTGTGAAGCTCATTGGGTACTGCTGTGAAGATGAGCACAGGCTGTTAGTTTATGAGTACATGGCAAGCGGGAGCCTGGAAAGACATCTTTTTCGAAGTAAGTATCCAATCAAATCTTTTATGACTTGATAACGGAATGAGGTCTTGAGTGAGTTAGTTACTCTTAAAGATTAAAATATAGTTTATCTCTATCATGAACTCATATATACTAGAGTATTACGGGAAGGTCCTAGTTGGTTTTTATCTTGGTCTCCATTTATTCATGACTAAACTCCTGTCTGCCATGTGTACAATATCCTTTTGCTCTTTTCTACCATTCAAGCCAGTAGTCAGCTAGCCCCATGCTTCAACATGGTTCATTACTCGTTTCTACCGTTGAAGCTAGTAGGCAACTAGTTTCTCTTTCCGACCATTGCCAAGCCCACCCCTAAGTCAGATGTCCTATGCTGCATGCCCACGACCTCATCCTTGTGTGATGCCTGCTTAGCTGCTAGAACCAAAGCATTTTGCACACGCTACCTTCTAGTCATGTGAAGAATGTAGTGATTGCATCGTCTAGATCAAAATTCATATGGTTCTATGTATAAATAATATTTTAGTTCTGGTTGTATCTTCTCTTGAATTGTGCACTTTCTCAGGATTGCTGCATGTTGGAAATATGCTTGTTCTAAATTTTACTTGATTTTGTAGGATATGTACTATCTAAGGTATTTCGAATTCAAAATAAATGAGAATTTTTTTTTTTTTTTTTAACATTTCTTCTATTCCTTGGGCCTGAAGAATGACTTGTAGAAGAGATAATCAGACCTATTACTCAACTTCACGGTCGGTAGTTTGTGTAAAATGATATGGACCCTACATCATGCAAATATGCTCTAAAGCCCTTCCTGCATGCTTGTAGACTTTGAACGTTAAAACAAATAACTATATGAAAATTTCCTTAAATTGGTTAAAATACTCAAAACCTCCTAGTTAAATTAAGCGATGGATACACAGGACGCCCCACCCCAGTTAAATTTTTTTTCCTCTTCATAGTGTCAGACAAAATCATGAAAAATTAGAGGTAGGCCCTGCTTAAAAAAATATTTTCTAGATGTATAAAACATCCCTTAAAACTTTCTAGGTAAGATATCAATTGTTAGAACCGAGTTATTAACAACCAATTAGATTATGACACATAAGCAATCCCCTATTTCAACTCTTTGAATTATATACAGATGGCTGTCTTTTTGATTATTTGTCTTGGGTGTGTCTTAGGTGAAAAGCTTACGATTCAATAATTTTCTTCACACTCTTTTGAACTGAGAAGGAGGGAAAAACAAGAGGAAATGGGGAACACTATGGCAAATGAAGAGGGAAAGTACAAAATGAAGTAATCAGCAAAGCAATTCTGTTCTACTTAAATTTTCACGCTCTCTTAATTCTACAGCCTTCGAAAACCAGTTACTGAACTCAACCTTTAAAATTGTTTACTATCTGTCTTTTTGGTCAATTACCATCCCCAATTTATCTTTTTTCTTATATGATATATACTTGTTGTCTTCACTGTTTCTTTTGTTGCGATTGATATATTGTTATTTGATATTGATTTTTGACACTGTTATTCATGAGTTAACGGCATAATTTTGAAAAATGATACTTTTGGTTTCTAATTTCTTTTACAGAGACATGGCTTTAATGAACTTTTGTCCCTTTTTTTTTTTTTTTTTTTTGCTGAGATTCAATAAAACCCTTAGGGAAATGCTATGTTTGTTACTTATTGCATCACTGTTTTTGGTTTTGGCTGTTTACTTTTATATCTGTCCTCACTTTCATTACATCGATATGGATTGCCTCGTGAAATAGCAACCATGATGACCTGGCTCCTTCCTGGTTCCATCATCAATGCTCCTTATAGTGTTGCGCGTAATGTTTTGCTATATCACTCCATTGATAGTGGAAAGTAGTGGATACCTTTGAAAATTATAAACTTAAATGTCCTGCATAAATTGATGAAAATATTTATGCATTTTAAAGAAATTTAAGCCTCTGTCACTTGCTGTTTCTTCATCCTATTGTAGGAGTGGGCTCTACACTAACTTGGTCAAAAAGAATGAAGATTGCATTAGACACTGCTAAAGGTCTTGCTTTTCTTCATGGTGCCGAAAGATCTGTCATATACCGGGACTTCAAGACGTCAAACATCTTGCTGGATGTGGTTAGTTGTCTTTTCTTTGACACACACATATACACTCTCGCGTACATAATATATATATATATATATATATATATATATATATATATATATATATATAGAGAGAGAGAGAGAGAGAGAGAGAGAGTGCTTTTATAAAATGAAGTACATCATATTTTAGTTGCCATTTGGAAAATTAAGAAGACTGGCCTTCTGAGCATTGGGTTAGTAAAAATTCAACTTCCACTAGCGAAGCTCTAAGTCAGAACTTTGATATGGAAATAGACAAGAGAGAAGATGAAAGGCCCATAAAGTGAAATTATGCATTTTTTTTTCCCTTTCCCTTTTTTGGGCAAATAAATACTAGTATCCATTTTATCAAACAAGGATAAGCATGAATGATTTTACTGAGGATGTTTGGTTGGCTTCCACTGAATAAATTTGAAATAAAAACGTGCAGGACTTTAATGCGAAGCTTTCAGACTTTGGCCTTGCAAAGGATGGGCCAATGGGAGATCAAACCCATGTTTCAACACGAGTGATGGGTACTTATGGATATGCTGCTCCTGAGTATGTAATGACTGGTGAGTTTTTTATTTTGTTTAACAGTAAACAGTGCTGATATTTTTTAGTTAGTGATTTTTTTTTTCTTTCTTGTTTTAAGATTTTGAATTTTTCACTTTTTCCATATAAAGGAGGATTTTGTTTACTTTTTCTTGCGACTATAGAACCTTCGCTATTTCTAGTTGGCATTGAAGAACTGATATAAGATGTTCTCATCACTTTCAAGTAGGAAAATGATAACATAGATTGCATAAAGATTTGGACCTTTCCAGTTTGTAATTGACTGAAATTTCCCAAGTTCTTTTGTTGCAAAGTTGGAAAGAAAGAGGAAGAAATTTCTTAGTTTTCGTGCTCTTCTATATATATATAATAAAAAACACAAAGAAGCTTTCGTGCTCTTCTCTCCCTTATGGGTTGAAAAGTTATTGTTAAAACTGGAGAGGGCCTGTGAGAAGCAAAATAAATAAAAGTAACAATTTAGATATTTTCTTTCTGGCTTGTTTTCTCTCCTTCAAAAAAGAACAAAAAAAAAAAAAAAATTGCTTGCTTCTCCAGCTTTATTTGCACAACCAGGCATCAAAATAATATAAAATATTTTCCCTTTTGTCTCTACAATTGTACCTCTTCTCAAATAAAACAAACAAAAAATGAGTACCTCATTTGAAAGGAAATATATGATCATATAAATCAACATTCATACACAACACTACAATGTAACAGCTATAGATTGGAAGTAGAAACTACTTATAGTCCATGAACTAAAGTTTAAACTTATCTTGCCAGGGCATTTAACGGCTCGCAGTGATGTTTATGGATTTGGGGTAGTACTACTTGAGTTGCTCATCGGAAGGAGAGCATTGGACAAGAGCAGACCAAGCCGAGAACACAACTTGGTCGAGTGGGCCCGCCCACTCTTGAACCATAACAAGAAGCTTCTGAGGATCTTAGATCCTAGGCTGGAGGGGCAGTACTCAGAGAAAGCAGCAATGAAGGTGGCCCATTTGGCATACCAATGCCTTAGCCAAAACCCCAAAGGGAGGCCTGTCATGAGCCAGGTTGTCAACATCCTGGAGAATTTTCAGTCGAAGGCAGAAAACCAGGAGGAGGCATTGCTTCACAATGGAGGAGGCAGTAGTCTAACCCTTTATGAGGTTCCAAAGGATACCCCTGCCACTGAGTCAGAGAAGAGACACCCATCCAGAAGTGAGAGGGAGCCTGAGGTGCAGAGGAGCAAACCAGGGAAAGTAAGGAGCAAAAGTGAGCCTTCCCATGATTGTGATCTATTTAGCCATTCTCCCCATTTGTCTGATGAGAAATATGCTTCTTTCAGAAATTGAACCTGTAAGTTAACTTGTATAAGATCTGTAACTTTTCTGTCCACTCCATGTTTTGAGATAATTATTCTTCTTCTCTAAAAAAAAATTGTGAATTCATGCCCTTCTCATTTTATTCTATTTTATGAGCAATCAGGGAAAGAGTCTTTGTATCTTCATCATCCAATAGTTGGGGAGGATGAAAATAAGCCAGTTTATCAATGGTCTTGTAATATAGTGGTATTTCTCCCAATTTGAAGGATGTATGGAGTTTCAATTCGCTTACATAAGTATGGAATTTTGTAGAATTATAAGACGACTTGCCGTTGAGAAGTGCTGTTGGTGTGAGTCACTTTGGTAAGTGATGGTTAATTTGTCGAATTATAATGTCATTGCAGAGTGCTCCCACCAAGAACTGATATAACGGCATTAGTTCGCCACCACTCTTGTCATTTGGTTCATTACTTGTCTATGTACAATGACCATCCTCATTCTTGTCTTTTCTTATTTTCTTTAAATTGGTAACTCCGTCAATTAAATTAACATTTGTTTTTTTATTTGACATTACTTGTTAGAGCATATAATTATCATATAGGCTTTTAAAATGCATGTAAGAATTGTAGGCTGTGTTTGGCAATAGAATGGAAAAAGTGAGTGAAACGGTACTGTAGCAGATTTGATTGATATGAGAAAAAAAAAAACAAGAATATTTTTGTATAAAAAAGTAAAAAAATTTGTTTTGTAGTGATTTTTTATTTGAATAATAATAAAAAATAATTGATGTCATGTCAAAAGTAAGAATGTTTGAGTTAATTTTGAAAAGAATGTTTTTGATTTTTGAGTTCGGTCTGGTCCGGCCTTTTGCCAAACACAGCTGTATATAGCATTGTTAATGTTATTAGAAATGCATGAAAAAATTAGATGCAATAAAAGTGTTATTTTAGTAGGCTTTGTTTAGGAATTTCCTCCGAGAACCCCGGTTTTGACCAAAAAACTTGTCCCTTTTACCACATGTTTGCAGCAGAAGAGGTTACACCCTTTTTTTTTCCTTATATTTTTAGGCCCCAGATTTGTGATGTCTCTTAATTTTCACCAGAGACATAAATTTCCTCCAAATCAATTAAAAAGATATATCCTCTAACTAATTTAAAATAGTACCAAGTATCCATAAACATTTAAAACATTAGTCTAAGTAAACTATAATTAATGACCTTAAAAATTTAATGTGCGTTTTACACTTGGCACTATTTTAAATAAGTTGAACGATATTTCCTTTAGACTGATTTGGAAAAAATTTCTGTCCATTGTCACAATTATATCCTCAGAGTTTGACAACCTACATCCATTTTGTTTGACATGATAGAATCAATCTGACATTTGAGAGACAAAACTAATGTTTTTAGCATTACAATTTACACAGAAAATACAAGGACGAAAAATGCATTATATTATAGATGAACCAGGAGCACCACCTAACCAACAGAGAGCGAGACAGAACTAGGGCATATCCATAAATGCACCAGTCAATAGCACCCTATACATTAGCATACTATTTCTGGTCATTTTGTGCGGCTGCTCAGGCTGATAGTGACTAATTACAGCTCAGCTTTAGAACGAAAATATTCTAAATCTTCGAAGAAAACGCCACAAATAATCAAGCCAAAAAAATAAAATCTCATCACAATTACAGCTCTTGGATTGACTTAGAAAGCCCAACACATGTTCTAAGGATAAAGAAAAAAAACAAAAGATTTGGTCTTTACAGAATGAAATACATGGCGCTGAAAATTGTATCACATTGTTGGGATGACCGTACTACATACTCTCATTTGGCTACCAATCTACAGTTCTCTTTTACTGCACATACTACAAGTTCCTACCTCGAATCTGCATATCCTCGAACACCATGCTTTTGATCATATGACAATCAGGATCATTTTCCTACAGAAACAGAAATCACATTGTTAGCCCCGTTTTCCTGTGTATCGCTCTTGTAGTATACATGGATAGAGATTTTTAGCAATTTTACAGTCCAAATTGCAAGCATTTTAGACAGCGAATATGAGAAATCAATTTTTTTTTTTGGCTCCTCATATTTGTTTTTCTTTGGGTATGCCCTTGCAACTTTCTACGGTTTATTTTGATATAAATCACTTACTACCCCCAAAACTATTATGAAAATGTAACTTTTCCATGCAATGTGCATGAATAAGCAGAGATGAAGAGTAGCTTACCCCATACATTGTGCAATTTCATTGCTAGTTGAGTAACAATTCTTCTCTCCATAGGATTAGAAAACTCCATGTTCATAGCCTCCTGAATTGCAGACAAAAATTCTCGCCTTGCTTTTGCAGAAAGATTAAGGTAATTTGGTCCATGAATAGCGCTTAAATCCACAGCCTAAAATGAGAAACAAATATATAAACCTGGTTGGGAAGATTAATTACATTCCTACAGAAACATAGGTGATAAATGGTTTAAAAAAGACAAGAAAATACTCCAATTAATTGATTCTATTTTAAATAATTTAAAAGCATAATCAAAACAGCAATAAGCCACATCAGAAGAATGGGGGGTTTTTTTTTCTGTTGTCTAATGATGTATGAAGGTTCATTTGTGACATCAGAACTGAATCGAGGTTCATTTATGTTGTTTCATGATGCATTAGAATGGAGTTGACAATACATGAACGGCTAGGTTAAATGTTTAACTATTTTAATATAATGAATCATAATAAAATAGTGACATCAATCTCAACAATTAGGAAGAGAAATTGAAATTGAGAAAGCAAACCACTAATACTGCATTTTTGAGAACTACGGGTCCCAGCATAATAGCTGGATAGTTTAGTTTGACTCAAAAAGGACCACCTTTCCACCATCGTGACTTCAGACAGAGACCACCTTAGAACTAAGATGAGCTAAGCTAAAGCATAAAGCAATGAGAATGAACAAACCTAAAATTATCCAAATAAGCATATGGAAGAAATCCAGTTTGCAAATGTTACTCATTTCAGGATTTTACTGTACAAACTCGAAACCAATTTATAGTGATGACGTGTCATTGTAATACACGGTAGTCCCCATAAAGTCAAAAAACAGATCATATATATATATATATATATATAGAGAGAGAGAGAGAGAGAGAGAGAGAGGATTGGTTCGTTATTTTTGAACTTCAATCCTTTACATAAAAAATTATAAAAATTTATAAGTTCTTTACAGTTTCTAAGTTTTTATGCATATAAAATAGTTATGAACACATTTACACAAAATAACATAATTATGTATCTTTGAGCGGGTGTGAGCATGTGTCTGTATATGTTTGTGCGAATACAATTAAATATGTATGCACATAGACTTATACAGATACCGTGAGTGTGAGAGGAGGAAAGACAGGGAGGGGAAGTTCATGATGGAAGGTGTTGGCATATCAACATGACTTTCCATTTTTGGCATATCGACAAAATGCTTTTCTTCTCATGACAAGACGAGTTGAAAGAAAAACTTACATGGTTCCTTCTATTTCTAATCGTATGCCATGTTGACATAGATGTACCTGTTAACATATTTCTTTTACAATTTTTTTTTTTATAGATCCTCAACAGTTGTAAGTTATGCACCATCACCAAAGAAAAAGATGATAAAACCCAAGCGTTCATTTGCCCAGCCTATGTACCTAGGTTCACTGAAACACTCACCCTTCACAACATTGGTATGCACGAAGTTGTAAGAATGCAAGCAAGCAATTTGGGTTCAATTAACTACCTCAGAAAGCATGCATGGACAGCATGGTATAAACAATCGGCATTTGCATCATAATTGGATGCTTAGTAAATGTGTAAAAGAACTTGCCTGCTGCAACC